>NC_137921.1:46664358-46956858 GCF_963457725.1 Sprattus sprattus | reverse complement strand
ATGCACAGCTCCCCTGGAGAGCACGGTTCCACTGCACCAATGCTCTGTTTTTTTTGCTGTCACACTCCTCCTTCTGCTTCCCCTTTCTTCTTCGTCCACTTCGTCTCTTCTCTCCTGCAGTCCATTCAGCCTTGTAAACCCCTCACTCCTGTTTAGTCCACACGGCAAAAAAAAGAAAATCCCAAAACAAACTTCTCATTTGCCAGCGATCTGGTTCAGAGTTCAGGAAAGACAGAAAAAAGATGAGGGGGTTCTGTCTGTCCCCCTTTTTTCACAGGAAACAATAAATTACACTCGGATGCTCATACTCTCTTAGAGGAGGGGGAAAAAAAGACTCATGCTACCCTCCCCTCCTCTGACGCGCCACACGGTAGTGAGAGGGGGCAAAAAACACACACACACACACACACACACAGAGCCCCTCTCAAGCTGTTGAGAAATACCAGAGAGCACTTGGTTTCTCCACTGCTCCTATTATGCCTGAGCAAAAAGCAGGAGTGTGAGCTTTACCTGCAAACACACGCTGCCCTGCCCTCAGTCCTAACCACTCCACAACTAGTCCAACCAGTTTTGTTTCTCTGAGCTGCACAGAGTGTGTTTTCAATCAAACTGACAGCGGTGTGTCTCAGAGCAGGCTTCGCCCTAAAAATATTCACAGCAGGTTTGGGAAAGCTGCTGAAGTCCAACCAGTTTGGATTTGTCAGTGGCTGACAACTCGAACAAACAGGAGGGACCTTCCAGATAGCAGCCTGTTTTGTTTTTCCTCAATGGCTTACTTGGTGTTGATTGCCAGTGCTCCTCTTGACCCAGAAAGTAGGACTGGACTGGGTAGACATGCTTGAATCCTGAGGTAAAACTTGTGTCTCACCCTCTGAAGGGGTTTCTATATTTCCCCCCGAATGAGCAGAAAACGAGCCAGGCAATCTGTGCCGATATCCAGCTCCAGCCTGTTTGCGTGGGTTTCTCAGGGAAAGGAATGCTCGCCTGCCCAGGATAATGATAAACAGAGTTCTCCCTGTGCTGTGGCTCTCCCTTTGGCTGCCTTTAAAGGATCAAAGTTCAAGGAAGTCCCCCTCCTCTCTCTCCCTCTCTTACTCACTCTCTCTCTCGCTCTGCCTCTCTCACTTACTAACTCTATCTCTCTCTTTATCTGTTGATCTCACTCATACACACAAACATACACATGGACTGCAAGCACTAGCACATACACACAGTCATACACTCTCACGCGTTTGTTGTCAAAACGTGTCCGGTGTCCCGCTGTCTCCGTGTCCAGCAGTGCCTGCAGGGTTTTCAGAGCAGACCAGGGGAATCAGGAGCAGGAGAGGGAGAGGGATGCCAGCCAGCCGCCCTGAGCCGTCGCGGAATGTGAGCTTTTAGCTCAGCCGTCTCTGCCTCTGTCTCTCTCTCTCTCTCTGTCTCTCTCTCTCTCTCTCTCCGTCTCTCTCTCCGTCTCTTCCTCTTGCTCTCTGCCTGCTTGGTTTTGTCAGCGCTTGCCCATCCAGCAGTAACGGCTTCAGTCCAAGGGCTCCTCCGCATTCCCTGGGAAAGTCTTGAGCTAAAATGGTTGGTGGCAGCTCCTTCTGTCTCTCTCTCTTTCTCCGGCTCCCTCCTTTCTTCTCTCTCTCTCTTCTCTGTTGTCAGAGAGAGCAAGCAAGGAGACCCTGCTCACTAGCCAGATTCTCAGCTTATGTTAAGCAAACGTTCCCTCTCTCTCTGTGTGTGTGTGTGTGTATGTGTGTCTCGCTCCCTCTCTCCTTGGCCAGTGAGTGTGTAGGAGAGGGTGAGAGCGTGTGTCTGTGTGCTCAGGGATTTGACACTGCTATTCAAGCCCTCCGGTTGCCATGGCAGCCGCTGCCTTATATGGACATTAGAGTCAAAGAGCAGAGAGTGGGCCATGGAGTAGTGGCAGAGGGCTGCACATACACACACACGCACACAGACACACACACACACACACACACACACACACACACACACACACACACACAAACACACACACACACACACACACACACACACACACAAACACACATACACACACACAGAAAGAATGTGCTGCTGCCTGGCTTCCCTAAGCCCTGACCCCCCAGGCCTGCCTCCTAGCGTGGGGGGAGTTAACCCCCGCACTCCCACATGAGCACACAAAGGACTGGTGGACCAACAACCCCAGCATACCGCTGTCACGCTGTTAGAGACACTTAGTTACACACAGTCAGACAACACACAAACACACTAACGCATGAAAACACAGCCACACACACAGAAACACATGCATGCACACGCACCCTCGCACACAGACAGAGAGAGACAGACAGACAGACAGACACACACACACACACACACACACACACACACACACACACACACACACAGATAAATTATATTTTTTTCTCTTACATGCTTTATGGTCATGTCAGTGACATGCTGTAGTAACAAATTACCCTCTGAAGGTATTCTGTGCATAACAACTCTGATTTGTGTGCTATGCACCAGGCACACGAGTTCACAACCACCACCACCACAACCAGTTACACCACACCAAATTGGGGAATGAACTGCGTGGCTCCATTTCTCAGAATACAGCCTCCCTTTCCAGGACATAGTCAATCATGTCTTCATCAACAAAGTCTAAAATTTCAGCACAGATATTTTTTATAAAATCAAACAAAAGCTTTGAAGCATTAACATCTTGCCTTCTCTTGAAGCAAAGCATTAAGCAGTGCCTACTCTTTAACTTCTTCCCACAGTCTAGTATGGTTGTGTGCATCAATGTAGCTCAAGAGGACATTATTCCATATTGACCAAACGACCCAGTCAAGTACTACACTTAGCTTATTACATTGGACACAATCACAGGATATGATAGAGGATACGAAAAAGAACATCCCATCATCAATAAACTCTTTTGATTAGAGTTAGGGGGATGGAGGCTGACCTAAGCTGAATTACACTAAAGCTGTTTCAATTAAGGCTACAACAGGAGCATATGGAGGTGGATATGCAGGAAGGGAGTCAACATCAGTGTGGCATTGCATACTGAGCTGGTGTGTGCTGTTGTCTGAACCACCTTTCACACTTGCAAAGGTAAATATGGACACAAATTGATCCATTTACAGAAGCATGCTGAATTAAACCTCTGGTCAATGCTAAAGGTGTGTGTTATATCCTTTTAGAAGAGAGGAGATTAGATGGGAATTTGTTGGCCTGCAGTGGGGAGTGGTGTGTCGAGGTGTCTGTTTACCACAGATCACTCTTGTTTGTTTTCCTTGGCTTGCCTTCCTATTGCTGGAGGTGTGTGTGTGTGTGTGTGTGTGTGTGTGTGTGTGTGTGTGTGTGTGTGTGTGTGTGTGTGTGTGTGTGTGTGTGTGTGTGTGTGTGTCTGTGTCTGTGTCTGTGTGTGAGTAAAGGTGTGAAAATCGATGTCTGTTTTCTTTGCATCCTGTGTCTGTGTGCATTTGTGTGTGTCTGGGTTTCCATGTCATGTCTATGCAACAGAAACATATCTCTGTATTGGTACATCATGCATGTTTATAGTAAATGTTAATCTGTGAGAGTATGTATGTGTAAATGGGTGTAATTGTATGTTTTTTTCTGTGAATACATGTGTGTGCATTAGTGTATGTGATAGCAGAGTAGCTACGCTGCTCTCTCAGTTCCAGCTAAGGAATGAGGCTGGATCTGAGTATGCTGTGCTGTACCTGCGATTAGCGTGTTCTCTTTGCGGTCGGAAGACCTGGTTCACACACTGCCGCAGTAAGTGTGTCACTCCTCGTCTTCCCCTCGTCTGACCCTCGCCTGACCCCCGCAAAATACATGACGCTGACCTAATGAGCTCAAACTGTTTGCCGCCACATCGCTGCCAATGGCCATGACAACTACCTACTTATACAAATGGGATTTTAGTCCCTCAGCCACAACTTGCACTCAAGAGCTTTACTAAGGCAAGAGACTTTGGTTCATGTATCAGCTCGAGAAAAAGGGTCAACAAACCCACTGTATGCTATGACCTCCTGTCCTCTCAACATGTTTGCACTAAAACTTGATCACATTTCTAAAGCACTCATATACTCAGTTCATGTGTTGTAGGGTTGTACCAACAACCTTTGTTACCTTTGTTTGATATACGGACAGATATAGATATATACGCCGCACTGTCCCTTGCTTCTCAGATATAGCCTGTAAATAGCAATACAATGGGGAGTTTTACACATCTAAATACACTAGTGGATATGGTGTGAAGGACTGGCTATTTGTATTTTAAGTCAAGGTATATTGTCTTCTTAGACCCTCTCAGGTCTTTATCAGATGCTCTTTGAATCTCTATCTAATCTAGTAACAGCACACCCCTCCCCTGCCCTTCAGCTTCATGACAACACAGTGGAATCTGATCCCAGTTAGCCTCGAGGCCAGTGTTGTGTTGGTGGCTAAGGTTCCACTGTTCATTTTGTAAACACAGCAGGAGACAGATCAAACTTAAATTAGCTTTAAAAAAACGTTTGGTGGGAGGGGCTTAAGTTGGTTAAAAACAGTTGGTTAAAAACATGAAACACACTCCACAAGCTTCAACTGGTTGATACGTTCAATTGTTGATTAACGTTTCTTCGTGTTGGGACCTACCGTGCATTTGTAAAACTCCATGATGATAACCAAAGCCCATAAGCTGTGAACATCGGAGAGAAAAGGCAGCAGTAGGAAGGAGTATGTGTTTACCCTGTGGTTATTGGAGTGCTCTGTTTGAGCATGCTTTGGCCTTGTGGCATGTTATCTCTGCTGGCCTCTGCTTTGTTTGCCCTTAACACATCCTTCACTAACCTTAACCCAAGACTCTCTGGCTTTAGGGCATTAGGGCAATCTATGACCTTTGCAATGTACCTTTTCTTTCAGATGGGTGTCTGCTATCTTGTGTAGCCTACGATGGTAATATTGTGCTATACAGAATTATATATAAAAAAAACGTTGATTACTTTGAGGTTAGAAAAGATAATCGTTGAAGGAAACACAGCATTCACTTGAAATGGAGGAACTGCTTCAGAATCATTCAAAAACGTCCACATGCCTTGTTCCCACCAAATGTGACCAGAGAACACAAAATGTCTCTCTCTCTCACTCTCCCTCTCTCTCTCTTGCTGTGGGAAAGACAATATTGATCGCCTTTGTCCAGTCCCTTCTCTGACTTGGAGTTGCCCGGCAGATGTTTGTCTTTGGCAGGTCTTCTCAGCGCTGTTTATTTTCTGCCTCTCTTTCATTCTCCAGGGGTCAAAGGCCCGGCAGGCTCTAGAGGAGGAGGCTCCCCCTCACGGATCAAAGGCCAGCGCTCTGCTAATGGACATATCTGCCGGCCATGTGTCCCTAACCCAACACCCCCCACACCCACCCACACACACACACACACACACACACAAACACACACGCACACACACACACACACACACACACATACACACTCACACACAAAGCAATGCCAGACCACAACATGGTTAAACTTTAAACCCACTAGAGTGACATTCCTTCACACCTCAAGTGATATGGCCCTCCATGGTCTGCTGACCGCTGCTATTGCTCAATCTTTCTATTGCTCTCTCTCCTGCCTCCCGCCCTACCGTCCACTCCCTATCCCCCCATCTCTTCACAAATATACCTGCCTTTCTGAAACGCTCTACTGATTCCTTTTTACAGCTCAATCTCTGATCCCTCCCTCCCTTTCTTTCCTTTCCCTTGTGCACCTTTTCACTACCTTGTGTAAGGATGGTCTCTTACAGCTTGCATTTCTAAGGCAGGAGGAGGAGATGTGAGAAGATCGATGACTACATCGGAAGTCTTCAGTCTATATATTTGCCCCTACCCTTAAACTTTGTGTCAGAATGGGCTGACCTAGCCCAGAAAACTAAGCCCATGAGTTCAGCAGTCAGTAGTGTACAGCTGAGTTCAATGCTGTGACACTATGAAACAAGTCCATCACTGAGGAATTGGCTTAAAGTTTTGCGAGTGAATGGAGGCTAAGCCTGTGTCTGATGTCATGCTTCCCACGGTAATCAGGGATAAAAGTTTGAATTTCCACTGCACTGGCACAACAAACGCGTCACATTTGCAAAACATTGCATTATAATGCAAGCAAAAAGTAATTAGCTTCTCTGTAGCTCCATACACTCAACTAAAGAGGAACTCCTAGACTACTGATTGGAAAGCAAAGCTTGAACCAACATGGTATTTCATTGGAACCTGAGATTTGAGAGAACTGAGATAAAAACCAACAAAACTGTTTTAGGGGAAGAGAGAATATTATTTCTTTTCTTGATTGTAAACATAACCTGTGGGTTTCCAGTGGGCAATCTCTCCATCTTTCAGGTCTCTTCAGAGTCTCCACATACATTTCAGTTATCTTCTGCATCGGTCCCTCCACCTCAATTCTTGGTGATTCTAATATGAAGCCATCATCAGTAGGAAGTTGTCGTGAATGAGGAAAGGCCATTCGATTCTGTCCTATAGTGGCTGACAGAGCTCAATTAAGACATCTCATTGGATAAACGGATTACTTTGTCTCCTGACAATACTCTGTTCCCTGGTCATGGCCCTGCTGCTGGGTGTGTGTGGTGAAGTCCTGTAATCCCCATCCATGGAGACACAGAGGTCGTCTCAGGTGAGAGAAGTTCCAAGCTACTAGCACTCCTCCACACCCGGGATATGAATCAAGCGTGGCACCTTAAGAAGGTCAGACTCTAAGCAGTGTTAAGATAGTTCAACTCAGCGCTGAACATCAACCATTCAGACGCTCTTTGAGTCTGAGTTGGCTACCTACATAATTTGTCTCTGGGGACTAGACCCTATTACATGACTCCAGGGCTTGAGCCAATGCGCGTGTCATGGATGCCGGACACGTTTCTCTGGCATTCTGTTGGCGTGTGTTGTGGACAAGGACGCAGCAGTGCGTCTGAGGTCAGCGCTCTTCCAAAAAAGTGCCTCTCTCTGATCCCCACTTGGCCTTTAAAGAGGACTAGTGGTGTCATGGCTCAGTCAGGTCACCGCCGTAAGGAGAGCAAGGAAGAGAGAGAGAGAGAGAGAGAGAGAGAGAGGGAGGGAAGGAGGAAAGGGATAGTAAAGAGTTCTTTTGATGCCTGCGAGACGAAATTAAAGAAAAGCCCTGGCACTAAGCAGGCTGTGATCTCTTCATACAGCTTACAGGGGACAACTTATTTAAATGTGAAACGGATGCCGGGAGCAGATGAGGTGACCTTAACCCACCAGGTCACTGCCCTTTTTTTTGTGTCACACAGTTTCTCGATCATGCGTGCCTCTGTGTCTGTGTGTGTGTGTGTGAGAGATTATGTGTGTGTGTGAGTGTGTGTGAATGGGTCCATGTGTGAAGATGAATGGGTGTTTGTGGGTGTATGTGCGTATACATCAGTGGGAGTGAGGATGATTTGGACTAATGGGGGCCTTCATTTGTTCAGTGGGTCACCTCTCCCACCCCCACACATTGCCATTGTCTCTAAATGGTCTGGGGTATTTTTTCCCAGGCTTGTTCGGACCCTGTGCTGTCTCTGAACTTTTGGGGAATGGCTTTACTGCCCCTGCTATCTCTCAGCTCCACACTGCCTTTAAAACCTGATATCGTGGCCTTGTATGTTCAACACAAGGCTGATCACTTGTGGCTCACAAAAGGACATCTGCATGTACTTTGACAAGTAGTTTGAGTGAAAAAGGTTAAGATTTTATCTGGCATTAATTAATAATTAATCTGAAACAATACTAATGCAAATGCACCCATGTAGTACTACTTTATGGTCTTACTGTTGAGCAATTACATATTTAACCACCAATATAGAAAAATAACAAAGTAAAGGGGCGATTAGCAGAGAGATAAAAAAAAATGTTTTCATTGATTTCAATTTTTTTTAAGATTTGTCGAGCGGGCTTTCAGAAGATTCAACGTTTCAATATGGTTGTTGTCATACTCGTGTAAAAAGAAGTAGTAAGTGTAAATAGGAAACATGAACAAAAAATAGGGAATATGTCATATGCGGAACTTGCATATTACCAACCCCAGCCTGAGGTGATGTGTGGTCACTCTTTGTTAGGGTTTGTTATGACAAGCCAGTGACAGTATGTGGAACAGTATCCCAAACACAACCAGTCTGCAATGATAACCCCCATCAAACTACACTGACACACATGGCCATCAAATACATTCTGCCAAACAAACCGAAGGGTGGGGGTAGGAGTGGGGGGAGCTGGGACTGGGGGTCAGGTCATCAGGTCCTTGCGGTGGTGCGTGGCCTTTCTGAACCCGGCTTTCAAACTCCTCAACAACAGCCGGGTGACCTCCTGACCCTGGGGCTCTGACACTCAACCTTTCAGCCTCCCCTGCCTGACCTACACTCCCAGCTGCAGCAGGCAGGCAGGCAGGCATGACAGAGGCAGAGGTAGGGCCAGAGGCTGGGGCACCCAAATGAGGCGTGACTCCCAGGGAGGGGGGGGGGGGGGGGGGTAGAGGGGGAAGTTCCAAGAATATCGGGCAGAAAATAGGGTAAAAGACGACAGCACTGCGTCATTGTTGCAATTTCTATCTCTCCCTTTCCGTCAGTTATTGTATCTCTCCCTCACTGTTTCTCTCCAGATCGTTCTCCTTTTTCCGCACTCTCTCTGAGCTTGTCCTCCTTTGTTCTGCCCATCCCCCTTCCCTCCGTTTTTCAATTGTTTTGACAGACTGGAGTGGACTGCAAAGTCCTCCTCATGCTTAGCATGGGTGTGTGTGTGTGAGTGTGCACTGGGGGAAGAAAGAAAGGAGAGAGGGAGAGCGAAACATGACCTTTGGCACATACTATTAGCTTTTCAGTGTCTCTTCACACGCAAGAGATGCCTTATCATTTGGCTTCCTTTGAAAGTTCACGCCGCATTTATTTACTTACAGAACTTGCCTTGACATGACCCTGTCTATTAAACCTTTGTTTAATTTTGAGTCATACAAACAATCCAAGGGCAGCCTTAATCCGAAGCTGTATTTAATTACACTGATATTTGTAACCCATTTACCATCTAACATCTGTTGAGTGGTGAGCCATTTCTTTCTTTCTTTCTTTCCTTCTCTCTCACTCTGTCACAGGACAGTCTCCTCTCTCCTGTCCTCCAGTCTCTCCAGGGTGGCCTGTAGCTCTGTGATTTGGGTCATGTGACGTTCAGACAGGGCGGCCATTTGCTTCTCTAGCCTCCAGATTTGCTCATGGTGCTTTCGCCGAGCATTTCTGAACACGTTCGAGATTTTACTGTGGAAAATGAGCAAAAAGGCATACATTATGTCTATACAAAATGGTTTTCGTATCTCAGAGAAAGCGACTATGCTTTTTCAATTCAGCTGTTATTTAGATGTGAGAATTAGCCAAATCTCCAAACATGGTTTTGCTACTAACAGGACAAACTTAATTCGGCATGGTTTGGTCCTGACTTGAACACATTTATGAAAACCATCCATGCTTTTGCCTAAAGATTCATTCTGGGAGTGGAGGTAAAACCGATCCCCTTACAGAGACTACCCGTTATCAACCCAGCATCTTCTCTAATTGAAGTGATGTGCAGTGACGCCTGAGCTACCTGTATGCGTGGGTGAGTCGGGTCACCTCCTCGTCACTGTGGCGCCTCAGCGCTGTGCTGTCTGAGAGCTTGGTGTCCAGAGAGTCACGGATGGTGGTCATCCTCCTCTTCATGAGCTGCTCTCTGTATTTATATATATATATATATATATATATATATATATATATATATATTTATACATATATGCGTGTGTGTGTGTATGTGTATGTGTATGAGAGAGAGAAGAATAGAATATGAAAAAACAGCAGGAGCAAAACACTTCAAAACTGGTGACTTTTAAGTCTAAGAAGAGGTGGGAGTGGTCGGGTGAGGGAGAAAATGAAGAAAAAAGATAGGCATAGTTTACATTCAAAGACTGCATTCAAAGCAAACACTGTTTCTTAGCAACAGTATGGAAAGGCAGAGCTGTAAATGGCGGAGGTGATTAAATCAAGCTTTTCAATGGCTTTTCGTCACACTCATGGCCCTTTAGAAGACGGTGGATGCTAATATCCCCATATGGTGTGCTGATAATCCTTGGTCATTTAAAAGTTAAGGGGAGAGGAGGACCTCCAACATGAAGCCTTCTGCAGCTTGTCATCTCTGGCTCTCTCACCGTTGTAAGACAGCCTGCAGCTCACGGAAAATGGTGCGGCTCCTGGGGCCGGGGATCCCCCCTCCACTATTAGATCTCTCCCCGTTGTTGGACGCCCTCTAAAAACGTCAAAGGGAAGTTGATGTCACATCAATGATATACAAATATATACAGTTGCCATAGACATCTTTAATTGTCCAATCTCTCTGTCTTTCGAAGAATATCGGTCTGTTTCTATTTCTCACTGTTTCTCTCTTTGCCTGCATCTGCTTCTTTCTTTGTCCATGCCGGTCAACTCAGTGTCCACATCTGCCTACCGGTTGTGATCATGTCTGCCTACCTGCTGTCTCTCTGCCTGTGATGTAAGCCTGTCCACTTGCAGCTGTAATCTGTCTGCCTCTGTCTGTGGTGTGTGTGTGTGTGTTACAAATTAAAATGTACCTCATTGGCATGACAACTGATATAATGTTTCTGTGTGTGTAGTGTCTCTGTCTGTCCACCTGCTGCTCCAAGCTCCTCTCCTCCAGCTCCTCCTTCAGGTTGTCCAACAGAAGGGCCCCGGCCTCGTCCTGAGCCCTCTGGGCCATCAGTGTCCACTCCAGACATCTCTTCTCCTTTTCCGTCAGCCGGATGGCCCCGCGCAGCTCTGACATCTCCTCCTTGGGAGGATAGGGACAGGGCCAGGGGTGGGGTGGGGGAGCGGGACGTGTCAATCACGACATGAAACAGCAGATTTTTGAGCGGACATGCAGCTCTCAAATGATGACTCAGTAGGCAGTGTTTTTGGAAATATGCTCTTACCACAGCAATTGAGCTCAGCAGTACAGTTTAAATCAAATAGCGACTAGAGAAAATGTGATTGCTCAACAGCAGCAGAGGGTCACTACCCAGCAAATGACAGATTATACAGCCATAATGCTAATTATTAGATATTCTAAACAAATGAGCACACAGTAGGTTTTATGATTAATAAACCAGTATTCAAAATAGTTGACATTCTTCATGTATTGTATGCAATATACTACATAACATACCCAGATCAAGGAAAATATTTTTGCATTTGTCCATTTATGAAGTGTTAAAAGATTTTAAAAAAGGTACAAAACATTACCCATCCTGCATGCTTCAACTGTTAAAAATGTCTATTATTACTATGAAATCCTCAAAGTGATTTTCACTGAGTCTGTTGGTACAATAAGTGTAAATGAATGTACAGACAAATACTACCGGCCTGATTGTTATGATACTTAGTAAAAAGATGTACAGTAGCTAGGCCAAAAAAGAATCCATACAATTTTTGAGTGGATCCAACTCTTGGGGCAGCTTGGAATTTAGTTTAACTTTCGCTAACATTGCAAAATAATGCACTCTGCACTCCCCGAGTGCCTTTCTAGTTGTTATACACTTTGTAAATTTTCTGTTGTGATGCTGCAATGTGAAAATGGGTGAAAAAATGACCAGTTTTGTTTTGTTACAAAACAAAATACTTACCTGCTTACCAACAAGTATAAGGTCAAAGCCATACAAAAAATGCACACAATGAAAGGTGACTGTAGAAAGCTAAAGCCGAAACCCAGACATTTTTGGCGATTTAGAAATACCGGCTGGAAGCATTTTTAGGTCCCAAAAAAAGGACATGTCCAGGAAAAATAAGATGAATGGTCACCCTACTTTACACTGACCTCGGTTACTAGTTTGTCAGCTACCATCGATCCTAGTGTAGAGCTGGCACTGCTAGAGGGATTAACGTCACAATAGGTGAAACTTCCATAATTTCAATTGGCAAAAAATAGCGATGGAAAACAACAATTTGTCTTCATTCTGATAACCCTCAGTGAAAGTCCTTCTATCTGTTGGGTATTAATAATTATGTACAACTTTTTTTTTGTTCATGAATCTTGTCACACATTTAAAAAAAGGTTGTTAACCTTTGATAAAGTCAAGGTCTCTACCTGGTTCATCACCATATTGATAACAATGCCAAGAGCTCCGACTTCAAGTGGCGTTCCAGTGCAATTTTCAGAGTTGGTGGTCTTGAACACTGCATTATATGTCATGCTAGATGGTAAGTGAAATATAACGTTTCTGCTACCAGAACTCAAGCAGTATCTTAAAACAAACTTTGGAGGTATTATGCCGCCTCTGTTTGGTTCCATGTAAACAAGCAAAGGTGGCATAGTGAGGGGTTTTCTTAACAGTGATATAACGGGATCTCTGTTTGAGAAAGTACTATAGTCTCCTTGGGAGAAGAAAAGCCCCTCCACTCTCACTCACCCTAACAGTGACCAGGTCATACAGCAGAGCCGCCTTCTCTCCTCTGGAGCTGTTGGTTGTGTTGTGGCCCCTGGGCAGTGCCAGGGTGCCGGTGTCTGGGCTCATCTTCCCCCCGCCCACAGGCCCTCGCTCTGGGATGTGCATAGCTGCCCTTTCCTGTCTCAGCTCGCTGATCTTCTCCTTCAGATCCCCCACCTGCTGAGAAAAGTCTTCAGCTGCCAATCTACAGAAACAGATAGAAGACCTCAGGTCATCAGGTCATCGGGGTGTGGAAAAACTAGGACAACCAACAAACACAAACAACACAGTCTATCTATCTATCTATACATATATCTATCTTTAACCATTTTAACCTATTCAAATCAATAAACCAGTCAACCTAAAGGCTGAAATTGTTCTTTATTCTTTTTGTACTAAAGTAAATACAACTGGGAATTAAACAAAGGATATCCGATAAACCAATCTCTCCTCTGTTCTCTACGTATAACTCTAAGATAATCCCTTAAGGTTTCTGAGATGTTGTTGTAAAGCGCCAGGCAAAAGATCCATTCTAATTAGGTAATTTAATTAAGTCAGAGTTTACATGAATCACTTAGCAACCATTCATGCTTCATTAAGGCATTAGGTCTTTCAAAAGGCCCGCAGGTGTATGTACTGTGGCTTTACGTTTATCAACTGTGTTAGTGTATCATATATCTGTGTTTTGTGTAATCAGTGCACCAAATGTAGTCTCACGTACCCTATGGCCTTTGTTTGTGGACAGCTGACCTGGTGTAACCTATCTCAAATCTGCTCATCAAAATCACTGGTATCATTCCATGAAGAACAAAATAACACCTGGTGTGTGAGGGTTTTCCTCCCTGTGTAGCGCCCTCTGGTGTTGACTTCACAGTCTGCAGTTTGTCAGCCTCAGTCTGAGCACTGGGTTGCTCTGTGTTTCTGTAGTCTGGAATGAGGAGGACACTACTGTAGAAATGTGCATTAAGGTTGTAAATGCTTCTAAATGGTAACAGTTCCCCATGTAGACACCTCAAAAGCAAAGAGCTCTGGAGAGGTAAAAGATTTCTGACTCAAGAATCAAGGAGTCTCAGGAAAAGCTTACCCAAGTCACTATTTGCTTCCCACCAAATATGCCACATGTTTTTTTATTTCTGTGTGGTTTTTTCCATAATATTGCATTATATTTTACTGGACACTCCTCCAGCACCTCATTTGACCAGTGAGGTGTTTTTAAGACACACTCATATTTAAATCACATCAGACATGTGACAACCTGTTTAAGGTTCAACAGTTACAATCCACAAGTGTTGAAAGAGTTTCACATACACGTGTCTCACCGACGACGCAGTGGAGAAGACCGTGCAACACAACACACCTGTCGCCTCCACGGCGTTCTGCTTTCTCCAGCGCTCGTGCAGACCCATGAGCTCCACGTAGGTCTCTTCACACTCCTCGCTGCCAATCACACAGGCATTATCAGTATGCTATGGGGCGCTAGACCACAAATACGTTCTCCAAGAAAACCAGAGGTGACATAGGTCACAAAGCAGCCACTGACATTCAGTTGATGTCGGCAACTGTTGATCCCCTTTCAAGAGGGGTTTCATTTCATACACTACTATCATGTAGTATTTAAGTTGTATTACTATAATGTAGTATTTCTTTACCTGGATCAACAATTATGAAACTACTATCAATACAAGCACTACCATCTCTAGGGTGTCAGCACAACTACAGTCCGTACTGGTTGGTATATAGTTCAATGACACTGTATTTTTATCTTTATTGTGTTATTTTGAAACTTGAATCCGCAGCAAAGGAGAGTGAATGAGTAGGAGCTGGATATGGATCAGTACCAGTATCGGAGGGCCATCTGCAGGGCGGTACTGTCGGCCTCGTGCTGGCTGAGGGCCATGCTGATTTGCTCTGACTCTCCTTTACGCCTACCCAGGGCCGCTGAGAGGCGCTCATTTCTGGCCTTCAGCCTCTCCAGACACCTGCCAAACAGGGTGACAGACACAATAATGGTACAATAACGAGGCCACAGTTCAAGAGGGCTAAAAGCTAGTATTAATGCAAAGGATGTCCTTGTTCTGGTGTTTATGTAGATCCCTGTGTAGTTTGCGAAGTATGCTAAATATATAATGCTTAATGTAACTGAACCCAGATGTGCAGTATTGTGCTAAGAATTAATTAAAAAGGCAACCGAAATTAAATGAATACATTTGAAAAGGTCCGCAAAGGCATTTTCATCTATGAAAATATAATGAATGTCAGTTCCCTGCTGGCATGTATAATTCAGGTTCTCTTTGATATGCTTGGATAGGCAAATCACTTCCCAAACTCGATTTTCCCCAGTCTGCTGAGGCAAAACACAGCTGCTCTCCACCGCCTGACTCGTACAGCAGGTTCACACTGGCATCCTACCTGGGCTCAGTCTGTGTTTGCTCTCTCTTGCATACTTTGTCTGAGCCTGTTTATGGTGCCGTCTATGCACTTCATTTCACTATTCTAGTTAGGCTGCATTGGGCAAGCTGAATCAGGCAGACAAAAACTAATGAAAGAATGAAACACAGTGAGAACAGACCACATCCTCATTACTCATTATTAGAGAAAGCTTCTCTCTCACCTCTGCAGGCGGTCTGTCTCAGACTCCAGGCTGGGGTTACCGGGCAGCGCCGGGCTCGAGCAGGAGCTGGAGCTGGATGGAGAGACGTCGCCCCCTGTGGAGATACCCGGAAAGGCAGCCACGTGCCTGCGCAAGAGGAGGGGGGAGCCGGGGAATGGAGGGGAGGCCCAGGAGGGACTCACCGCCCCGCTGGATGAGCTGGAGCGGCTGCGGGGAGGGGAGAGGCTGCCTGCCACCAGCCATCTCCGCTTCAACACCAGCAGCTGGGATATGAAACGTCTTATGAAATGTCACAGAGATCTCGGCCAGGGTGACAGTAAACAGAGATACTCAGATACAATCAGCTTGTTCCAACATGTTCCAGGAAAGGAAGAAGCAAAGATACATACAGCAAAGTTTTTGTTAGCTCTTATCACGACACAAACAGTATATACCACAAAGCCCAGCATACATTTAAGCTTGTTAATGTTCAAACGTCTGGTATCTTAATTAGTGTGCTTGCCCGAAGG
Organism: Sprattus sprattus; assembly: GCF_963457725.1. NCBI lineage: Eukaryota > Metazoa > Chordata > Actinopteri > Clupeiformes > Clupeidae > Sprattus > Sprattus sprattus. The sequence goes on along the minus strand of NC_137921.1, from coordinate 46,941,284 downwards.
GAAGCACACTATTGTTCTTCGTTTTTTACTATTTTTTTTATTCTAGTAGTTTTTCTTGCAGCTAACTACTCCTCGCCCGATTGAGATAGAGACGCCGTTCAAACACCAAAACGTCCAGCCCGATCCGGTGCAAGCTGCTATGCTTTTCGTGGCGGTACTCCTTGCCACTCCTTTTTTATTCCTCTTTTTCCATCACCTTTTTTCTCCATAGACTTGCATGGCAGAACTTTGAGGCATTATGACATCATAATAGGCTCATTAAACTGGCTTGCACCTGTGATTCACTGACAACTCTCACTGACACCTGCGCACGGTTCCTCTTCTCTCTGTCCCTCTCCATTCAACTGTATAACTAGGAATATTAAGAGACACCTTCCATACCAGGGCTCTACTCACTCATGCATACTCACTCATGTTTACTCACTCGTGCATACTCACTCATGCATACTCACTCGTGCATACTCACTCATGCATACTTACTCATGCATACTCACTCATGTTTACTCACTCATGTTTACTCACTCATGCGTACTCACTCATGCATACTCACTCATGCATACTCACTCATGTTTACTCACTCGTGCATACTCACTCATGTTTACTCACTCATGCATACTCACTCATGCATACTCACTCATGCATACTCACTCGTGCATACTCACTCATGTTTACTCACTCATGCATACTCACTCATGCATACTCACTCATGCATACTCATTTGTGCATACTCATTTGTGCATGCTCATCCAGCAGGGAGAGCTGGAGAGCTGACACCTGCCCCAATTCCAAGGCACTTGTTCTCTCGGTCATGGCCGCAACAGAGCAAGCACACTCTCGCAGTTCGTTCACGAAACGCATTCTAGTTGATTGTTATTGTTTGTAATTAAGATGTTGAACTCATTAAGGGTTTATACTGTATATTCCCAGAAAAAAATACTTTTTTTCAGTCTTACTGTTAATGTTACTGTTGTGTTTTTCTCCTCACACCTTCTCTTGTAGTTTTTTCTTGTCGTCCTCCAGATCGTGGAGTGTGGTGTCAGACAGGCCCACCTCCTGCTGCCTGCTCCTCAGGGCGGAGCGGAGGCTGCTGTTGTGCCTGTGCAGCTCCAGGACGTCCCGCTGGTAGCGCTGCATCTCCTCGGGTGGCAGGGTGGAGCGGTAGGAGAAGCCTAGCTCTCTCTCCATCTCCTCCAGCACCTGCAGCAAGCAGCTGAGGTCAGGAGAGGACAGACACCTCAAAACACACACACGCCTGAAACAATGTTTATATGAAGGAGCAGCACGCAGTTATAGTAAAAGTAATCTGTCCCATAATGTCTTCTCAAATGCGTTTGACAGCACTTGAGGGAATGTTTCAGTATTTGCTTAAATCTCTTTCACGATTCTCACAGTTTATTTCATGCAACATCTGAGGTGAAGCTGTCAAACTGTCAATGTCGATCTATAAGGATTATAGACATTGTATGATCCCCCAAAGGAAAACCCTTACAGGGTTCAGTCAAAATGGTTTGACAGAGAACCTCAAATCCTCTCCTCAAACCCCCCAAAAATGTATTTTAAACCTGAAGCTTTGCCTTGAGATTCCATAAGGGGTTGTAGCCTGTTGTTGTCAAGCTACAAGGAAAGGTTGCAGACGCATTATTCGGAAAAAGCATTGCAAGACGTGCGCTGATTAAAAGCCTACCTGGGTGACTTTGACCCAGCTCTCCCGGGCTGCACTGAGGTGCTGCGTCCGCCTCTCTTCATCCTGAAGCGGCTGAGGAACGGCTGCCAAGGACCTCCCCCTGCTCACCGACCTTTCCAGGGTGGACAAAGCCTCCTGCAGCTCGACCCAGACCTCCCCGCTGTCTCCTGGAGAAGGAAACAATCAGCATGTGAGAATAGGTGCAGGCAGGGGGGGCAGCACAACAGCCACTGTATGTATTTTTCTCCCTCTGCTTTCCTTCTCCCTCAGGGCATTGTTAGATAGGTCTCGTAGGTCATTATAAATGTCATGACTGCGGCTTCGTCTCGGGCCAGATTTGTGTTAGAGGGCGTTTGAAAATGGATTTCCCCAAAGAGAGGCATTTCGGGTCAGGATTTAAAAAGTTTTAGAGAGGTTCAGAGTCAGCACATGGGGAAACCATGGAAGTTCATGAAAGCGTGGGCATCTGTTTTGTTTAATAGCCCTGCGATGTAAGCCGGCATCCAAGAAAAACTGCATGTATTACAGGGCAGTCAGTCTTTTAGTATTTGAAAATATATCATTTGATTCGTTCCAACCCTGTTAGTGGAAATGGAAAAAAAAGAGTCCTGCACAATAAATAAGAGTACAGTAATGAAAGTGATAATGGCCGCTGTATGTAAAAACATGTGTCCGACTGCTTGCCAACCTCTCTTGGTCACTGGGGCTGCAGCCCTGATGCCAGCCTCTTTCTCTGGGCTGAGAAGTGGCTCAGGGGTGGGGGGAAAGTCTGGGGTGGAGCAGCTGGCTAGGCCCTGTGACGTACATTCATCACCATCCCTATATCAAAAGATAAAAACTCATTATTCTTGGTAAATTACAGTTTAACTTAGTCAACACTTTTTTTTCTTAAAAATAATGCTTTACTTGTGAACACTTTGTCATACTTCTGTGGAATGGAAGAAGATTTTGAAATATTGTTTGCTAGCTTGAAAAATATAATTGTAGCTTAAAAATATGATTGCAAATTGTACTTGTAAATAGCAAGCTCCTGTGGGTGCAAAGAGATTTAAATATTTCTATAATGATTGCACATCTGTAAACAGCTGAAAATGAGCCCTCTCACCTATTAGTCATTAAAACATGGTGGCACGCTGGATTGCGATACACAGTGTCAAGACAACCAAAGCTTAGTCTTGTGTACCTTGGGGCCTGCAGAGAGCCCATCTTTGTATTCAGCTCTGCGATGATCTTCAGAAGTGCACCCACTTCCAACTCACATTGTTTAAGCTCCGAGACTGAAGGGAGTGGGGCATCACTGTCATATCCTCCTAAAGCATCAGGGTCCTGTGGAAAATACACAGCACAGCAGTCTAGACCTGAGTTTAGTCAACATCCTTTTCAGTCTGTTAACGTACACATGAAAACATGTCGATGTGAGGCCGCTGTTTTAGCACACCTCGATTCTGACTGCTCAGTTATTTTATATTATATAAACATTAAGGATCCACCACAGTAAGCAAAACATCCATCATTCTCATTAATATGAAACATTCTTTCTTTCTTTCCTATTTTGCCATGGGTGTGATTTTTTCAAGTACATCCATCACTGACAAATTTAGTTCATCATACAGACCAGGAAGACTAAAATCTTGATCTTTAATTCTTTATATAAGATTTGCCATACACAAAAACTAACAGTGTTTTCCATAATATTATGTGCAATATTCATGAGCCTAGGGGATGTAGAGCGAGAATGGGGCAGAGGGGTTGAGGGGTCTAGAACTCACATCTTCAGTTGTGACTCAAATACAAATATACATACACAAGTACTTTTTCACAGTGTACTGTGCCTGTGTACTGTACTATGGTTGAATATTTACCCATAACATGGCGATCTCTATGTCACTATGAACCAATGTCTGATGAGCTGGACGCTATTGTTTTTGCAGGTCTTTTTTCAACAGCTTTTGTTATGTGCATAGGAAAAGGAGAAACAGAAACATCCTGCAGCTGCGCTTCCTGAACATACACACACACACACACACACACACACACACACACACACACACACACACATACACCGGCACACACACCCACACTGCATTTAAAAACACTAGAAATAGGATGAGTTTAAAACTAATGCATAAATTCCAGTCCTGTACGCAGAACTGTGGCTGTAACTAACTTTGAATGAACTGATTTAGAAACAAATCTACTGTTTGTTAATATTTGTAAATACAACATGTATTTTAAATCACTCATTTTACAAAGCACATTTTGCACATAAAGCAAACTTTTTGGAAGGTTTACAAGAAGTTTCAAGATCTTCAAATTGTATGGAATATGCCTTATTTACATGAACCATGTCAGTACCAGTAACAATAAAACAAATGTTTTGTTTGAATTGTATTTTAAATTTTCACAACCATTTATTTCTCTAGGCTTGTTAACATTGCTGTGGCTTTATTCTTTAGCAAAAAACCTTTCAACTAAACAGAAAGCCCTATGGTTAACAGTGCAGAAAATGACTTACCCCAGTCAGTGTGTTGCTGTCTCCCGGAGCACTACACTTCTCCTCTCTCTTCTCCAGGTTGTCCATGAGTTTTCTCCACACTGCTGTTGGACCGCAACGCTGGCTTGGGACCAACAGTGCCTGGTGGCTACACTTTTGTTCTTTTTTCTGTAATTACACCTCTCTCTGTGGCTCTTGCTCTCTGCTCCCACCGCCAGTGTACTGTCTAGTCAGGAATGTTTCTCTCCGTTTCCACCTCTCTCTGTATGTGTGTGTGAGTGGGAAGGCTACAGTGTGAAGAGACAGAGTGACTTAGCAGCCACTGGTCTTTCTGTGACAAAGGCACTTGGCATCTTGCTAATGGAAAACTCAGTTAAAGCGCCCCCTTATCTGTCCATCAGCTCTCTTCCTGTTTTGTTTGAGATCTGACATCATCTTTATCTTTATTCAGACACAGCCTTTACCAGGACAACAATTTTGGGAGAGGCTTAGTCTGATGTTACAATCTGTTCTATTTTAGGGGAATAGAAAGAAACATAGACAGAACACCAATCGTAATATTCCTTCAGTAAAATGAATTAGGCCTACTTATCTTATTGGTCCAAGTGTATGCCAACCCAAATATATACTGTCAAATTCACGGTAAAGTTGATAGCGTTTGTAAGCACACTTGCAGTACACTGGGTGGCAGCATTTCTCCCACAGTGAAATCAACCGAAAATCACAAAGTAGCAGAAGAATGTATTTCCTGTAGTCAGGCAATATGGCGCCGCACATCCAGTCACTGGAATGAATTTCTTCTTTCTGATTGAATTTTGTGAATATTCGAAATACGGCAGTTCCATGTAAGTTTGGCACCTTGTTGGTTTATATCTTTTGTAACGTATTTTGTTGTTTATTAATAGCATACTGTAATGCATCCTGTATTTCTTGTAATGTTTTTAGCCAGCTAGGCTAACGGTTGATGATGGATTATTTTCCTGCTCTTTCTCTGTCTGGCTAGGTAGTTTACTAACCAGCTTGCTGTTTATCGGCAGCCCTGTACGACCAAAGCGCTCAAAAGTGTGTGAGTTTTGGTGCACGGATGTAATTTAGCCGCGGCAAAGTGCACTTCTCCTGATGTTAACCAGACTCACCTTTCTGTTTGCATTAAGAAGCTGGTATCAATAGCAAACGTTATTTGGACCTTGGGTCATTCGTTTACTTGGTCAGTAAACATTAGTGCTGAAATAACGTTGTCAGAGCTGAGTAAGAGCTCATAGACTGCCTGAATATAGCACAAGGGAATAGACATTTTAGTTATTTGGGGACTTCACCATATGCTCCTGTTTGAGATGGCTAGCTAGTTATATGCCCTACCTTTGTATTTGTAGCAATTGTATTCTCATCAGTATAAGATAATCATTACTTGCTCTCTCTCTGTCTCTGTTTGTCTTCTAGTCTATCTGTCTGCCACCAGCTATTGCATTGTGTCTAGATGCTTTGTATGCACTGACAGCCTGCAGGTCAGACCCGCAGTCACACATCATACAGCTAGTGGGTGCCAATGGAGACCCCAGAACCAGGGCCGGCGGACGGGGAAGAGCGTGTGGTAGACCTGAGACCACGCACACGCTCCAACCCAGAGGGTGCGGAGGATCGGCGCAGCAGTACTGGCAGCCTGGGCAGCATCAGTGCCATAAGCGTGGTTAGTGGCGTAGGTGGCAGTGGTGTTGGCAGTGCCAGCCAGCCCTCTGTTGGTAGCCGTGTGGATGGAGAGGGCGAGGCGTCAACCTCCAGCAGCCTGCCCAGCATTACCACAGCAACCCCCACTATGGCCACAGCCAGCCCGGCTGCTGCTGCTGTAAACACCACTGCTGCCGTTGTCGCCGTCGCCATGACAGCCCCCACACCTGGGGCCGCCAAAGAAAGGCCCAAACTCACGCAGCCTGTCCTCGCTCCCTCGCAGCTGAACACCTCTGTAGATGCAGGCCTGAGGGCGCCTCGGGTCAACTGCCCAGAGAAAGTGGTACATCTACCTTACACTTCTCAGCATTGGCCAAAGACATACATTGAGCCTATCCTTATTCGTGTCTCCTTTGCCCCTGGTCCCATCATCCATATGAAAATCTACATTAAAGTCCATGTGAAAACAACAGTTAATGGTTCGCACAAGTATTCTAAAAAGGAGGCTATAGCTGCAGAGAGACACTAGTATACTGTAAAGACCTTATAGTTTGCTTGTGTTCTGCAAAACAGACCTGGCTAACTATGGTATATGATTTCACTAAAGAGAAAGATTAAATACGGTAATTCTGTGTTTTTTTCTTCTCTTTTTCCTTCTAAAATAGATCATCTGCTTGGACCTTTCTGAGGAGATGTCTTTGCCGAAGCTGGAGTCCTTTAATGGGTACTTTCTACTTGTGTTCCCTGTTTCACGTTAAGGTAGGATTACCTTTGTCCACAGGTTCAGGTAATTGTTAAAATTGATTATTTTCTCCTGCAGATCTAAAACCAATGCACTTAATATCTCACAGAAGATGATTGAGATGTTTGTTAGAACAAAACACAAAATTGACAAGCGCCACGAGTTCGCTCTGGTAGTCGTCAATGATGATGCCTTATGGGTAAGCAACAGTCTTTCATTTTTTCCCTTTTGCACCATTTACTCTTGATTGATAAAATGAACATCCATAATACATAAAAAATGCCTGTCTCACACATCCATTTTCATCTCAGTTCTTATGGCTAGTTTGTACCATTATGCATGCTGTTGTTTTTCAGTGAAATTATTTATTTTTAGTCTAAATATTGTATTTATTTAAGTATAAAGTTACTTGCCCAAAAGTACAGATGAGCACTTTCGTATTTGAAGACAGCCCTTATCTGTTGGTGACTGGTGATTTGTGGCCCAGTTTAGTGTTTTCTATTTTATTACAATTTTTTATTATTGTCTAATTTATTCCTGGAGTGATTTGACCTGGAAATTGAAATCTGTATTAGGGCTCTATAAAAACAATTAAAGATTCTTTAGGTTTGCTGAATGCAGTGCCATTTTTATCTGTAAGTTGGCCCAATACTTAACAACTCAATAATTGACCCACTCTCAAAAGCAGACACATTGGATATATTATTTAGTGATGTATAATATGAAGTCCTCATCGCACTGTCTCTTGCTGTCTGTGTCTGTCCTCCTTTCCACTCCAGCTCTCAGGCTTCACCTCTGACCCCCGTGAGCTCTGCAGCTGTCTGTACGACCTGGAGACCAATGTGTGTGAATCCTTCAGTATCCTTTCCCAGTCCCCACACGACCATTCCAGCACACTAGTTTACAGTCCCTGTGACGGTATGAAGTCAAACCGATAGTGAAGAAGAAAATCATTCTCTTCCTTTTAACTTGTACAAGTTTTTCTTCTTTAACACTGTCTACCAGATCTGGAGGACCTTCTCAACGTAATGTAAGTCTGAAGTCTGGTTTGATTGACTGACTGACATATAATTTGTTTGATTGAGTTGAAAGAGAGGCTTGGTTGAACACCTCTTGCTCTCAGAAGCCTTATGGCTGTGAGGTCAGTGGACTCACCTGGGTGTGTGTGGTGTTTCTGACAGTCTGCAGAAGATCGAGCTGCCTCTGATGGAGAATGTGCAGACCATCCCTCCACCCTTCGTGGTGCGGACCATCTTGATCTACAGCCGTCACGCTGGCCAGCTGCAGTTTAACCCCCCGGATGCCGTTAGTGTACGTGGAGTTCTTAAAAATATTCATAAACAGCGTAGGTGCCGAAAGTGTATGACTGACTGTCCAGAAGACTAGATATATGCTTGTCAAGTTGCCATTTTCCTCTTCTTCTTTCCCAGAAAATGCTGCAGTCACCCTATTTCTTCTTCGATGTCGTTTATCTGCATAATGGTGACGATGAACAAGGGGATGAGAGCAGTTGGAGGGTAATTTGTAATGATTTTATCACTTTTTACTGTTGAATATCACTCAAGCCACTTGGCACTTACAATATATTGGGGGGTTTTCATTGTCATATCAAGTGTGCTTTTCACTTTTCTGATGCAGTGCATTGGACTCATGCCAGTGGTTTTCATGTGTCTTGTTTCCCTGCAGGATATCTACACGTCCTTCTGTAACTTGGACTCGAAAGGGATGTGCTACAGCTTCGAGGTGTCCCTGTCGGGTCCCGCCCTGGAGCTGCACAACTGCATGGCCAAGCTGCTGTCGCACCCCCTTCAGAGGCCTTCCCAGAGCCAGGCCTCCTACAGCCTGCTGGAGGATGACGAGCCGCAGGAGGTGGAGGCCACCGTCTGACAGCAGCTTTCTCCTGCTCCTGCTCCTGCACAACGTGCACCTTGAGCTCTCGCGCTTCTACCTTCGTCTTGCCATAAAACCTCCATCACGTCGGAAGTATCCTCTGATATTCATTGCAGAATGTCTGTTCAATTTTTTGGTTTCTGTAAGTTTTTTCTTTCTTTTTTGTTTGTTTGTTTTGCTGTTTCAGGTAAGATGATAAGTGTCGTTACCTGTGTGATTTTATTCAAATACTTTAATTTTTTATGTTGCTGTTTTTAAATCACTTTTCATCACTTTAGTTGTCATTATCCTTATTACTGTTCAAAATGAATGTAGATCTGGGAAGGACCGCTTTACTACTGTATTTAAGGCCCATAGCTTACAGAATGAGTGGGGTAAACCAGGGGAATCATGCTCTTTGGCACAAAGTGCTTACTGGATTTTAAGGGCACTGTGTAAACACAAATTGTATAAATGTAATTTGTAAAGCTGTCCTAATTGAATAAAAGACCAATACAATGCCATTTTGTGTCTCTTTAAGTTGTATTGACTAGCTAATTACACAACAAGTTATACGTAGTAAAATGCTACCTTCCATTGTTTGACTAAATAAAACAGCTTTAGATTAGATCAAAAATTGAGGAATGTGTGTTTCTAGGTTCTGCATGGTTTTGTTTGCTATCTTAGCCACTAGAGGGCAGTTATGGTCTTTGGTTTAGGACCTCACTTGGGCTAGACTCTTCATCTCCTCACACTGGCTACTGTTCTCTGAGAGAGGACATGAGAGGGCCTCTATCAGCAGCTGCTTGATTCCTTCGCTTGCCTCCTGATTGAGATTTGGGAAAACAAAAATTGGAGGATGCCTATAAATGCAAATACACTGCTTTCCACAGAAGCACCGGACTTTTGTATACTTACAGCATTTATTATCAGACATAAAAGCATCTTCAAATCTTGTTTTAATCTTACTGCTACATATACTTTCCTGTTTTTGTTCTTAAGTTTATCTGTCCAGACACTTCTTTGCTTTTGTGCCTTTAAACAGCCCCATAAATTAGATCTTCCGGTGAGGACACGTTGGCACCAAGACAATTCCCCACAGGAAGACCCCTGTCTTTCGTTATTTTTCCCCTTTCACACCCCTCCTAAACAAGAGTGTTTGCCCCTGACGTCATCACCGCGAGCTGCCACAGTCAGGATCAAACGCATCCGTCACCTCCTGGACTTCAGGGAATATTTGTTATTGCCTCTTGCAAGAGGAATGACAGGTCCCCATTGTTGTCCTTTTCACAGTTGCACAGCAATGGCATCTGTATGTGGACAGGAAACAGTATTATTTTGATCAGCGTTGCCTCATCTGGGGATTTTTTTACTGCATTCCTAAGATTACTTGCCATCTTACCCTGTATAAGGGACAGACAGTCCTTACCAAATAATATGTGTTGTAAGTGTACAGTAGTGCACAGTAAGAGGACAATAACATTTGTTCCTTGGGTAATCACCGGAGGACAAGCTGACAATGAAAACCCATACAGTACAATATGTAATATCATTTGACGGGAGGGACAGCCAGACAGTCAAGATCATTTCCTATGTCTGTTGGAGCACAATTCCAATGCAAATGCATTTCTGCTCCATGAAGATATGTCCATTACACTGAGGTTCCTGTGTCCTGGGTAATTAAGGCATTTCAATCGTTATGCCACGAGAGGAATGCAACATATTGGACAAAGAGGAGAAGTGGGAGTGATGCTGTGGACGCTGCCCCCATGGCTGTGTGATGTTGTGATAACCTCTTATCTAATAAGAGCACTGTTCAGGAGCAGGTCAGGAAGGAGGCGCGGGAGGAAATGTGCCGCTGCGCTTATAAACACAGCAGCTCTGGACCGTTTGCTCAACAGTGTTTACGTCTCGCCTCAGCCTCTCTGCAGATCGTAGGTAACATTGAGGGTAACTACCAGCGGCTGCATCCGTGCGACTTTTATGTGGACCTGATTTTGTCAGTTGGTTTCTTGGTTGCTGTTGTTCAACAGTGCCTGGCTGCAACTGGACAGCAAGAATTGGGGTTTTGTAGTTTTTTCTTTAAGAGCAACAGCTTGGTATCATGTACAGCAACGGCTACCCTCGTGACACCTTTGCCCTGCAGACCAAGAAGATCCACAAGTCAAAGGGCAAAAGCTGTGGCTACTACATGCGGCTAGTCTTCTTCTTCTCCTCGCTCATTCAGACACTCATCATCGTCAGCCTGGTGCTCTTCCTCGTCTATGGCCAGCCAGAGAAGTCGGCCGAGGAGAAGCACGTGGACGAGCTGAGTGAAAACTTCAAAAGAGTCTCCTTGGACAACCTGCAGCTGAGGAAGGACAAAGTTGTCCTAGGTGCATCTCTGGGCAAGACCACGGGAGAGAAAACGGCACTGGTGAAAGACGTAGCCAAGCTGAAGACTGACCTGGAGACCTCCAACAACAACACAGAGGTGGAGAAACTGAAGCTGGTAAGTAATTCATATTCTACCAGTTCAGTGGAGTCATTCATTGTGCTGTTAGTTTGATCTAACGGATTCACTCATAAAGACCAATTTACTGTTTTGACCTCTTGTTGTTAACAATATCCTGTAAAATAATTGGATTACATGGGGCTATTAAATAATGAGACTGTTCTTCGTTACAACTGTATTACAGTATCACCACACCTTGTATATTCATGTATAAGAATGAATATGTACTGGCTTGTCTGGCATCACCATCACTATGCTGATATACAGACTTTGGGTGTTATCATTATATAACAGGGTCGGTGTGTGATGGACAAAAGGAGAATTGAGATGACAAGATCCACTTCAATTCAGTGTCCAATACTACCCGTAAGGAACCCGTTTCTGAAGAATGATGGTGAGTTCTTTAGCACACTCTACAATACGGTGTGCATTGTGGGCTCTTCTCTTAGAGAAATGTGGGCATTTACTGAATTGTGTGATTAATAGTGTATTACCACAATACTTAATACTACAATATCACTATTTAAAATCAATTTTTGAGAGTGCATGTTAAAGACTTTTGTACTTACTATCAATGACTTCCTCAAACTACCACTTACTGTTTGACAAATTGTTTTTCAGCTGAGATTCATCAAGACCGATGGAAGGAACTGGTGAAGAAAAATTTCACACTTAAAGTTGAGGACCTGAAAAAGGACTTGGAAATTGCCATCAAAGCTCGGGATGAGTACCAAATGTCCAACATCGAGGTGGGAAGGGAGAACGAAGACCTGAAGGAACGCCTGAAGCGCTACACCCAGACGTGCAAGGAGGAGTTCTCCAAGCCCCTTGAGGGTATCCAGGAGGTGACAACCTCATTCCTGGCCAAGATCAGCAATGTCTTCCCCCACTCGCTTACCTTCCACCTGACCTGCGAGAAACAGCAGGAGCAGCTGGACAACATCCGTACCAACTGCACCAGCCTGTCACGCCAGGTGGAGAGCAAGTTCCAGGGGTACCTGGACAGGGTGGGCAACCAGGTGGCCAAACTGCAGGGCGTCCGGAGCGAGCTGGAGGTTCAGAGCCAGCGGCTTGTCAGTGATCTCAAGACCTGCAAGGAGGAGGCGGCCAGCCTGAAGGAGCAGCACAGCCTGAAAGAGAAAGACACCGAGCAGAGGTATTCTAAGGCTATCCGGCAAGCCCTGACGGAAAGGGAGCGGATGAGCTTGCAACTGGATTTGGCGACACTAAGACTGGACTCATGCCACGTCAAGGTGAGGGCGGGGGGGGGGGGGGGGGGGGGGGGGGGTCGTGTGAAGCTTGGAGGGTGTTAAGGGGGGCAAGAAACAGGAGGTGGATGGTGTCAAAACTAAAACAATAGAGAGGAAAATTAATTTTGCCTGTGTGCATGAGTGTGTATGTCTGCTAACTTCTTTGTTTAAAGCTCATTTTGGTTGTTTTGCAGCTGTCTCCCCTCCTTCCCAAGCCCCCCGCTCCAAAACCATCAAATACCATCCAAATTGGCCAGGCAGGGTAAGCCTCCACACACAAATCTCATTATGTTTAATTTGACATTTATACTGTATCTCCCAGTAAAACCTGATTCATTTATGCGTTTTTCACATTTTACGACAGGTGAGAAGAACGCTTCAAGAATGAAAGCCTGTAAGACACAATGGCAGCATCTATCATCTTGACCATTTCATTCAACAGCAAATGCCAAGAAGCCTCTCAAATCAATGGCCTTCAAATGAACCCTTTGCCATGTGCAGTTCTCTTGTTTTCTGGGTTTACTTTTCATCATGCACTTAATTTTAAAATAATTTATTTGGTTTTCATTGCAATCTAGATAGCTACCAAGTTGTTATGGAATGAAATGTTGCCTAGAGTATGCAACTAACCAAATTATGTATTAAAGTTCTATTCTGAGTTTCATATTGATATGATGCCATTTATGTACATTAATGTAAAATCCTATATAAATAGCAGATACAGCTGTGGACTTTAGTTATGCATGTACAGAAACGTTGACTGATTTTGGTTTCTGCCAAATCACTATAGGCTTATATATTTTTATGACGTGAAATAAAATCTAAATTGAAGGTGTACATATATTTTTACCATTGCTTAATTTTTTTTTGCAATTTTACATGTTGTTATATATTATGCTCTTGTTTTTAAAATGCTGATTTAAATAAATGAAACAACTTGATACATTTTGTGCACCATTATTTTTGTCTCTTAACAATGGAAAGTCTAACATAAAGATATTCATAGGGCTTTATCATCAGGCTTGTATTAAATTGTGTAAAAGGAACTTCCAGTAAAATTAGTCGTACCTGAAATTCACAGTGATCTGATTTCATTCAGACACGCCTGAATCTTCACTGAAAAAATACACAAATTACTACTACCTGCCGAACATGGATCATACATATGTGTGAATGGCATGATGAAAACCTATCCCATTACCAATAAGGAATGTATCATCTGTGAATAAAATAAAACTAAAAATACATTAATTAATTAAAAAAGACAGCATGAAATCCATAATGATCACAACAAATGATTATAGTGGAAAAACACCACACAACTCCTAAGGTCTAGGTCTACTAGTACGTCTAGTAAAACTAATGTAAGTGTTTGCATTGAACTATTGTACTCTGAAAGTGATTATAATGGACTAAAATATCTCTAATATTTTGTTTTTACAATCCATGTGGTAAGGTGCACCACACCACACGACAACATTCAAGCACATATGAAGATCAGGGCATGCATGTATTAGTGTTATGTTTAAACTGATATTAATTAAGTACTGAAATCTGTATTTTCCTTAGTAACATGTTGTGTTCATCTTGAGGAACCGAGGTCTGGAGGACGAAGCTGTTAGACAGACTTTGCTTTTTTAAGTCATATATATATACACCCAAACTGTGTGGCCCAAAGGTTCAATATCCTGAAAATCCGACACTTTTTTCCATCAATCATTCCCCAACTGCACAGAAAGAATGCATTGTCATCAAGCATGCGTTGCAAAAAAAGACGCAGGCTTTAAGAGTAAAAAAAAGAAGAAGAAAAAAAGAATTGACTGGTCAGTTATAACATATTCTAAACCCTACAAAATATCTCTCTGTGATGCCACACTGATTTGTAAAACGAAATCAACAACTTGGTTTACCAGGTTTGTTTTTGATTATGCACTGTGAAACTGTGAAAAGTGATTTTCTTTCCATTGCAAACCAGATAGTAACAAAGTTCTTCTCGAATTGGATGCTGCCTGGGGTATGCAAAAAACAAATATATATATCAAAGTTCTATTCTTCATTTCATAATCCTATGAAAGCATAAATGGACTTATAAACTGATCCGAAGAAAGTGAAATGATTCATTCAAGTTTCCACTTCACATCAAACTAGTATTTGCTAAAAAAAAAACACAAATTAGCACTTTAACTTTGCGCTAGTGGTCATCAGATCAGTTTCCGCTCACCCTCATGAGAAGACTTAAGGCAGAGCAGAGGCTGCTGGGGACTCTGGTCGCCGGTTGATTAACGGCCATGTCAGGTGCGGGAGGCTCCTCTCCTGTTCTCAGGATATCCTTTGTTTGAACATCAAGCTTTTTCACCCGTTGGCTGTCACCCTGGTGGGCTCTTGCTGAGCAGACAGGGGGGTGGTGGTGGTGGTGGTGGTGGGGGGGGGGGGTCCCCGAGTGTGAACTCTATAACCCACACAGTGCAAATCACTATGCAGTATCAGTGGTTTCATATTTTAAAACAATGGCATGTAGGGTTGATTCATTCTCTCTATATAAAAAGATTCAGCTTCATATAAAAAATGGGCTCAAACTGGCCCAAAATTGAGTAAATATGTCTTGAGGCTTGAACTCAACAATTTTCTGGAAAATCTAATTGTGCTAAACTATGCAGAAAGGACACTAAAGTGTCCACTCAGTGGAAGTCCCTGGAATCTGCCTGTCACATTCATATACAAATACTCCCATGAATGTCTGTATATGTATTGTTCCATGGTAAAAAAAAAAAAAAGTCTTTAGACATGCAGTGTGAACTCATACAATACAACAGTCTGTGTGAACTGTATAGGAGCATTAACATGCAACCTACAGATTTGACATTATTAAGGCTTATAACAGTCCTATGCGACTGATACTTGTCTAACAGAAAGTCACCTGACTGAAAAACAAATATATTTTTCTTTTGTTTTGACCCAATTCCCCCAGATTCATAATCAGTCATGTTCCTCCATGCTACCAGTTCCTCTTTGGTTTGATAAAGTGATTCCAAGCAAATGAAATCAGGTTGGATATGAATATGACTCGAGATCTGAATATGTACAAACTGTACAGCCTTAAATGGGAACATCCCATAACGCCTTCAGTCACTTCAACCCTGTCTGGGTGGCATCACAGAGGTCAAGCTAAAGGCAAACTGGAGGGTGAAACATGCTGAGAGGACTGAGCCTTAAAGTTTAATACATGGAAGTGCATCTGTGTCACAAGCTGCCGTGCTAGGAAGGAGGGGTGAGGAGTTCGAGAGAGAGACATAAATACTGACATTACAAACTGATTGACAGGGGAACAAAGCGAGGGGTGGGGCTGAATCCACCTTGTTCCCACAGCACTACCTGAGCAAAAACACGTAGGAGTTTCTCTTTTATTTCCAGTTTATCTTGGACTGAAAACATTTCTAATGAAAACTGAAAACTTTACAAAATGAAAGGCATATGCACATACCACACACACACACACACACACACATACCACACACACACACACACACACACACACACACACACACACACACCACACACACACACACACACACACACACACACACACACACACACACACACACACACACACACACACACACACACACACACACACACACACACACACACACACACACACGCGCACACACGCGCAGGCACCGTATAAACTCTGCAGCAGTATTTGGTTCACTTCCCAATGCAGAAGTCCCTGAAAATTATGTCCAGAATTTCCTCGGCCCCCACCCTGCCTGTGATGCGACCCAGGCCGATGAGGGCCAAGCGGACGCCCTCTGCTGCCAGGGCCAGGTCCAGGTCCCTGTACTGGCGGTACTGGGCCAGGGAACGCACACATTCCAGCAGGTGGGCGCGGTGGCGGGCCTGGGTCAGGCTAGGGCCGCCTACCAGAGGGTCGCCACACCTGACACCGAAGCAGCACACAGGAAAGGAAGAGGAATGTGAGGAAGTTCTGTGTTATCATGACACTCTGAAAAGTACATTCTAAGAAACAGCAAGCTGAACATGTTTGCAAGTATTTATACAAACGAACCGATTATATCAATTAGTTATAAAATATTATAAATAGTTTAAAGGCATCCAGTCCTAACAATCTCCAAAGGTGTCAATAAATCGAAAGATGTGGTTTATGTAAGTCACTTCTTGTAGAAGAATGCGCCATTACTTCAGTAGTGGTAGTGGAAAAGCTGCCTACTGCTGCTTTATGTTATGAAAAAGTTGTTTTGTTGTAGATGCATATAATTGTATGGCTCGAATAAGTCATCACTAGGAATACACACAACTCCAAAGGTGTGAAGCAATTCAGGCTCTAAAAAATGCATAAATTGAAAAGAACAGTGGTAGTGTTGTAACAAAATCAGAATGGTATCAACAAAACTAAAATGTATATACTAAATTTCATCCAGAATTCATTTGAAATAGGGCCTTGGATTTGTGTTGTTTGTATAATTCTTATGATTATTATTATTATGATCTGTTGGATCTGAAATACTCACAAAATCTGCACTGCGTTCTTCAGGACAGACAGAAACCCGTTCACTCCACTGTCAGTGTGGCAGGACAGGAGGCATGCCTGGGGCAGATCCCCACTCTCCCTCAGGGCACTCTGGATGCCCCTGCTCTGCTCCTCCGAGAGGAGGTCGCTCTTGTTGAGCACCAGGAGGCAGCGCTGGGAGGCCTGGCCAGACAACACCTCGGCGAGCTGGCCCCCGAGGCTGGCTGCAACGTGCCGGGGGTCCCGTGGAAGCTGCGAGGAGTCCACCACCACCAGCGCCAGGTCGGCCTGCTGCACCCTGCAGAGGGGGGGGACAGCAACGGATGCCGGCGCTTCACACCTCCTTCCTGTGTGGGGTCACGCTCCCAGACCCACTCAAACCATGCAGCCTTCCCTCCTCACCCCCCACCCCCCCCCCCCCCCCCCCCCCTGCTCTGAAGAACTATGCGCACTTCCTAAATGTCCAACTGGGGCTGTCCCCTTCCCGCCTTGTCCAGAAGGCATGACAAGACACAGCTTCTCCTGTTGATGTACAACCCAAAGATAAACAACGGTAGGCATCGGCCAGGGACAAACAGGTAGGAGGCCATGCCTCTCAAAGTCAAGAGGTGATAAAAGTGGCCCCCTTTTATGCCTCTGTTATGCAACATCACGGGCGTAAGTGTTAGCTTATGCAAGCCAAAGGGCAAATATCTGTGTTGGGTATTTATATCTTATACAGTGCCACTTGAAAATGAATCACCAATTTTCCATATATGAAATATCAGGTTTATGTTTATCAATTGCATGTACTTGTTGAGAGGGAATTGTGTGAGAAGCCAAAAAACGACATGAAACATGTAATTAATGTATGTGCAGTAGTACTACAAACTACAGTAGTTTGGTTGGTTTCCTCTCTCTTTTAATCTGTGTTGCCCCAACCTTTTCCTAACAATGTCTCATTTGATTTGTTTGCTTAATTGACTAATTAAGCACCCAAATGTGTTTTACTGAATCTGTTACATACTTGACTTTACCAATGCAGCTGGGGGTTCACTTACTTTTGCACATACAATAATTACATGTTTCATGTAGTTTTTATGTTTTGTCACACAATGCCCTCTAAGCAAGTACATGCAATTGATAAACATAAACCTGACATTTCATACATGGAAAATTGGTGATGAAAAAATTGAAAAATCATGGTAACACAACAGAAAACTGCTCAAGGGGTTCACGTACTTTCAAGTGGCACTGTAGCCATTTTGACACCACCCAAATGTATAGGGACTATATCTGGTGAGCAGAATGGCAGCCAAAGGTATTGAGTGAGTGTTACAGATCACTTCCTTCCGTACATGTAGAACATGCAGAGCATTCTCTTAAGAGCTTTCTCATATACTGTAACTGACATGACAAAAACGAAACCCTTCAGACTGTTTACTTTAAATGTTCCATGTTCTAACGAGCTTGTTTGTGTCTCTTGAAAGTCCTTAGGTGGCTGGGGCGACATTGGGGCACAACACTAGAGATGCCAGAGCCATGCGATCACTTCCCTGGGAGTACTGATAAGAACCTCACACTGTGCTACGTGTCATTGTGCATTATTGTAAACAAAAATGTGTACAGCAACAAGCGTGGACAATCACTGAACTTGAACCCTCTGTCAACTGGTAAAAATGTCATAAAAACATAGTATGGAAGATACCATGCAGATTCTGCAATATCACAGTCTTATGTTTCCAGTATAGGCTATTGTTATGATTGCTGTTATTTTAGATGTAATTACAGTTAATGTCACATGCTAATAAGTTGTCACAACAACACTGAATACATTTTTTTTAGAGCAGTAATGGCAAATACTGGCAATGTTAACATGACACTGTTATATGACAGAGTTAATACAGGACATGGCATCTACCATGGCATGTTTATGTTGTGTTAATGTTATGACAGAGGGGTATGATAAACTATGACCAAATGTAGTTGGCCTACCTCTCCCGCGCTCGCCGTACCCCCTCTATCTCCACGGTGTCCTGAGTGTCTCTCAGGCCCGCGGTGTCACTGAGCAGGATGGGAAAACCGCCAATGTCCACACACGTCTCCACCACGTCTCGAGTGGTCCCAGCCACTGGAGACACAATGGCTGCTGGACGCTGGCCTACACACAGAGAGATATGGGTTCACGTCCTTTGAATAAAATTAAGTCATATTTAGGACTGGTCCTGTTTAAAAGTTTTGTGCTTTTAGCAGCATATTTTGAAGTAAAGAATTTAAATAAAACTTTAAAAATGTCAATTTTCACTTTCTCTTGTGTCTTTCTACAGTCACAGAACCATAGTTACACTGGTAATAAAAGTCCTATAACATCGGAATAGATCGGATGGCTAGGAGAGATGAACCAAACTTACTGTGACGACAATGACCAGACATTAAATCCTTGGCTATCACAATCCAGTATCAGTTGTTTTATATTTTAAAACAATGGCATGTAGGGTTGATTCATTCTCTCTGTATATAGAAAATATTCAGCTTCATATAAATAAAATGGGATCAAACTGGCTCAAAATTGAGTAAATATGTCTTTTGAGGCTTCAACTATGCACTCAGTGGAAGTCCCTGGAATCTGTCAGTCACATTCAGACACAAATAATCCCATCAATGTCTTTATATGCATTGTTCCATGGCCAAACATTAAAACATTGGTAGTGGTGTGGCTAACCTTGCCTTCAACTATTTAATAATGTTTAAAAGGAAATAATAATCAGTGAAAACACAGCACCACCGTCTACTCACACTGAACATCTGTATAAGTCTTCAAACATAAGATGGATTGTCAAAGGAAACATTACTAGATTTTATCTTAACACTGATAACTATATCCATTATAAAGATAGGAGACACTTGAAACAAGGAACTGCTCTAAATAGCTGATCTGCGTACAACCAAAATCCCACAGGATGCAAACGTTTATACAGTCAGTAAAAAAATATCTGACGACTGCACCATAGCATAAATAAAAGAGGATTGATTGCATGAGGCCAACAGTCCATCCCTCATCCCCACATTAATTGTGTTTTGCCTGGCGTGGCATATCTGGCCAGGTTATCCAGTGTAAAGCTGCTTCCTCCTGACTGAGCCACTGCATTCCATCTCAATGTGCACTGCACAAGCACAATGAGTGGCAATTAGGGATGTCTTTTTACGTTTGTCATTTAGAAAATAGTCAAGTTTTGTTGACTTTTAGGACCAGGAGAGTTACCTGTTGTTGGGCAGGGGCTGCATAGTCTCCCAACCCTAACGGGGCACCTTATTGTGTCTGTAAAGGAGCGCCTGATGTTATGAAATACCTATGGAAGCTTATAACGATTGTGTGGAACAAGTCAGAGGATGTGGCGTCAGGCAGGTGGTATTTTCATTCCAAAGGAATCCTATAACACAATTTCTGACCTGTCAGTCTTCCTAATGGGCGGAAAACATCTTTTTTTAGTGTGGTAGAAAGGAAGTTGGTCTCCTATCCGATGGCAATTCGATATTTCCGTGCAGAAAGTGGGAATTCAAAGTTTTTCTGGATGTTTGTAAAATAGTAGCATGGTTTGGCGTCAAATTCAGGCAGCATGGACAGAAGGCTGACACCTCGGTGTGGTATTTTTGGATCTGGCAAATGCCTTTGGATCGGCACCGCGCAGTCTGTTGTGGAAGGCATTCAGTTACTTTTAGGTCCCTGAGAAAATTTCGGCATTAGTCAGGGCATATTTTGAGATTAGCATCATGGCTGGATGTACCATTTTACCGTTGGCTTTCATCATGGCAACAGAGGAAATTCTATTGGCATCTAAATGGGTTGTTGGTGGTGAAAGGCTGCAGGATGGAACCTGGTTACCACCCATCCGAGCTTATATGGATGGTGCTGATAACAACTGCTCCATGTACCCGCTGGCTGTTAGCCAACTTGAATGTCTTAAATTGGCAACTGAAACCTAGCAAAAGTGTTTCTATCAGTAAGGGAAATCAGTAAGGTGGAAGAGGGGTTTTATATTGACGGTGAGGTGATTCCTTCAATTGTAGGAGAACCTGTGAAGACTTTAGGCAGGTGGTCAAATTCCACACTGAGTGACAGGTTGCCAGACACCACTGTTGAGCCTTCTCTGAGTGACGTGGTCCGAATTCTACAAAACACTAATGATGGAAAGTGCCTGCTTGAAAACCCCAGTGAAATGCTTGAAGGCAGCTTTGTTGTTGTTGTTGTATCCTGCTGCTCAGATACTATGGCTGGGCAGTCAGTAGTTGTGTTTAGTAGTTGTGAGCTACAGACAGCACATGTTGGACTGTAAAGGAGAGCCTATACCAAGCCTAGGTACAACATGCGATGCATGTTACGGCTTTCACCAGCCAGTTGTGTGTTGTTGTTGTTGTTGTTGTTTCCTGCTGCTCAGGATCTATGGTTGGGCTGTTGTAATATTTGGTAAGTATAGGTTGTTTGGTACTTGCATGTGACAGTGAGAGGATTGGCTGCTGTGGGAAGTCCCCGACCCAAGGCACCAGGAATTGAACATACTTTCCAGTGTACAACTAAAATAAAAATGATATGTACAGAATGTTTACCTATCCTTACTTATCGGTCCCTTTTGGCTTTTTGGCAGCAGGGGGTTGTTGTTCCCAGGCCCCCCCATCTCCACCCTTCTAACTTTGCATGTCTATCATCTTTCATTGCTCCGGAGGCCTGACTGAGCTGGTCAGTAGCACTGTTGATCAGCAGAAGACACCTGATTTAGCTAATCAAGAGCATTTTAATTACACTTATTTCAATCATGTGTGCCTGGAGCAGTTTCTTCTAGTTTTGAACGTGTTGCTTGGAAAAGCATTCTTAAATGATGAAGCCTCTGCATATACAGTAGGCCTCGACCCAGTGACGACATCATGCAGACAGAAGCAATATGAGTCACTAAACCTAATGTCTAGAGTAGGAGAGTCGTTAGAGAGGATCATGTTGGCCCTTACACAGCAGGTTGAGCAGGCTGCTCTTGCCAGCGTTGGTGGCCCCGGCAATCACCACCTGCACTCCACTGCGCAGACGCTCCCCTTTGCGCTCGTCACTCAGGTGCCCCTCAATCTCCCCAACCAGCTGAGACAGGGACTCATCCACTGGAGACGAGGGAGACAGAAAAGAAGAGGGAGAATCAGCTGGCAAAACAAGAGGTGAACATACATATTTCCAACAAATACATGTATGGGGAACTCCAAATCAAGTCAGCAAAGGGTTCCCACCACAATTTTTAAAAATCATTTTTTTCCCAGTTTAAAGGCTTACATATAAGGAGAAATCCCAAATATAAGAGCCATTGGGAGACTTTTTTTAATCAAATTACGATCAAAATGTTCACCTAACTTATAGAACATGTTTAGGGGATTCATAAAGCTACTTAGAAATGCTGTATCTTTATTATTTGTCTTAAGGTGAAAGATATGTACTTTGTGTACAAGCTTCTGCAAGACTGCTCAAAAACTGTGGTCTTTGTCTTCAATATTTTTGTACCATGTGTCCCACATTTGATCTATGTTTTTGAAAACATAAAATGAAATATGATTTTGTTTTAAATTCTGGACCATGTCTGCAGGCCAGTTTCTGCTGTATTAAACCACCTATGGCACTGCACAGATCCCTATACAAGTTTGTTTTACAGCTGGCAAACAAATATTACTGGGATATATTTAATACTTTTTGAGCAATAGATAATTTGTGACCTTTTACTGTGTATTTTTCCATGTTGGGTGCCTGTATTTCACTCCCTATAAAATGACCACAACCTTGTAGACCAAGTACATGTCATTATAAGCAGAATAATAGGTATACAACACTTCTATGTGGCCATTTCGAACCCCTTAACAAGCGCTTTCCTTTAGGCGGAAATTGTAAATTTCATTCTCCTGTAAAAGTGGCTATAATTTGATAAATCAAATTGAGTCACAGAGAAGTAAAAAAAAAAAAAAAAAAAAAAACAGGTTGATTTGACATGGAATTGCCCATGTATTCTTTCCAATGCAAAACGCCATCGCTCACTGAATCTGCACTCTAGTCCCACTCAGTGCCCTAACTCTCACACTGACTTTGGGATTAACTTTTTGGGTGACTCTCCCCCTTATCAGAACACAGAATTCATATGAAATTCAAATTAAATGTTGATTTCTTTGATTCTAGATACTGATTCTCCATCCAGCCACAGGGCCTTTACCCTACTCATAGTGAACAACATGCGCACCAGATACTAGTGACCCTTCACTTTGTTGGCTGAGAGTTGGAGTTGGCATCTCCCATAGCTTTATTCACCCACTTCACCCCCCACCCCCACCCATCGCCTTGGGAACCTCATGTTACATTCACATGTTGTGAAATTCCAGGAACCTCAAAAAAAAAACCTGCGACTCTCAGGGATAGAGTGTCACTCTTACACCACCACACCCTAATTGCCTAAATGTTGACGAATAATTCTCAGTGGGATGAATACGTGTCCTCTGCTTGGCCTTCCAACAAAGGCAGGAAGATGACAAACACCCCCAGGAACACAAGCATCTCATTCTCCAGAGAAACCCAGTCCAGACGGTACTGGGAGTACTCATTCCACCGTCCGAACAACGTAGAACGGCCACAACAAAAAAATAAAAAGACACAGGAAAGGGACAAAGAAGAGACAAGAGGGAGGAGAGAAAGAGTAAGCTGACGATACCGCCGGCTGTAAAACATGGTGGCGGGGCCCTCTGAAGATGCTGCTGCTGACAGCGGATTCCTGCACACAAACACACACACACACACACACACACACACACACACACACACACACACACACACACACACACACACACACACACACACACACACTAACACACACACACACACACACACACACACACACACACACACACACACACACACACACACACACACACACACACTAACACACACACACAGACAGACAGACACACAGACAGGCTCTGGCTGGCGGGCCCTCTGCTTTGAAGCGAAGACGAATGCCTGACGTCTCCCCCATGGCCCTTTGCTCGCCGTGCTTCCTCGAGGAAACTGTCCTTTCAGCAGTTTGATCTCTATCTCCCTCCTCCACGATCTCCCCTCTAACCTCACATATACCGCCCCCCCCCACACAGACACACACACGCACACACACACATATACACTTCATAGTCACACTGGTTTGCTCATGTCCCATGCAAACAGGAAATGGCTGGGCTCCTGATCCCCTGGGAAAGAGAGACTCCTCCAGTCAGCTGTGCTGTTGTTTTTGGAGACACTTACCTTGATTTAAGACACCATCCTCAATGAGCTCATCCTCACTGAAGTCAATGAAGGCTTCCACATGGGCCAAACACTGAATACAAAGAACACAAAGAGAAGTTCAACACGTATTATGGTCTGCTTGGGGAAGTTCATATTAGTTCAACAGTTCAACACACATAATAAAGTCCTTTGTTTATAACTGAGCCAGGTTGCCAACTTGAAACATCTTTTCAATGAACAGAGTGCGCCGCTAGCTTCCCCAAGGTTTAGGTTTTATTGTTCACTGTAACTACAGCAAGCCAAGGTAGCTAGATTTGTGTGAGCTTTTGACCCAGAAATCACTTTCGTATAGGGACCCGCTGGTCCAAAATAGCGTTTGCTTTTGTAAAAGAGAGCTTTCCTGAGGAAAGGCCTAAATTAGTCTCACTGTCTCAAGATTCTCTCTCTTTTCTCTCTCTCTCGCTCTCTCTCACCAAAGTGTAAACACAGGCGGCTGAGAATTAACAAGATCATCTAGAATCCCAGGACCCCTCTGGGCTTTGGACATGCCAGGCCTGAGCTGGCATGCACCCAGGGCAGGATATCCCCTCTCCTGATCTCTGCTCTCTCTGCTGCTGAGCGGCTCCCGAGACTGTCCATCACACTCCAGCCACAACAATAGCTGGGAGACATGTGATGACACACCTTGCCCACTGAATCCGGTGAATCAATGAACAGAGCGCGCCGCTAGCTTCGCCAAGGTTAAGGGTTCAGTTCCCTGATAGCGCACAGGCTGATGAATGTAATAATGAACATAGAGCTAGATCTGCTGCACAAACAACTTCTTAAGAAATACAATGAATCATAAAAATGCATTACAGGTCACATCAGTATTTCTATGGAATGATCTTAAAACAAGATCATTTCAAAAAAACAAATCATGACAACTCACATTTACATTTACATTTAGTATTTTAGTAGACGCTTTTGTCCAAAGCAACGTACAAGGGAGAGAACAGTCAAGCTAAGAGCAATAAGACCTGGTGTAACAATAAATACTGCTTTTTTTCAAGAAATAGAAAACGACATAGAAAGAAAAAGAATTGTGGGACTGTCACTACTTAAGTGCAAGTTAAGCAAAGGTGCCAGTTAGGAAGGGAGGTGCTCTCTGAAGAGATGGGTCTTCAAGAGCTTCTTGAAGGTAGAGAGGGACGCCCCTGCTCTGGGAATTACAACTGAGAATAGTCTGGATTGCCGTGCTTGCACAGGCGGCAGTGCCAGACGACGCTCACTGGATGAGCGCAGCGTCCTGGGTGTAACATTTGCCCTTACAAGAGCATTTAGGTAGGTGGGAGCAGAACCAGTTAGCACTCTGTAGGCAAGCATAAGTGACTTGAACTTAATGCGAGTAGCTACCGGCAGCCAGTGGAGCTCAATGAGTAGCGGGGTGACATGTGCCCTCTTTGGTTGGTTGAACACCAGACGTAGCCTGACGATGTCATACTCATAATTCTAGTCAGAATATGAGTCTGATACTGACCCATTGGGCTGTGATTATGGGGCGTGTTTCAACGAACCAGGAAAAAAAAATGCCTCTTCGCTCAATTGGATACCTACAACTAATCAGAGCAACATAGTATGACCATCTGATACATTAAAACTTTTACCGGATCCCGTAGGAAGGACGGCAAAAACATATTTTCAATCGACAAATGCCTTGATCGCGTTTCTCTGTTCCTCTTTCAAAATTAATGCGCTGTCAATATCTGTGAGATATGCCTGCTCACGTACTTATTAGCAGAAAGGCTAGCTAGCTACTATGTGTTTCAATGGATTTTTTGTCTAAGCGTTAGCAATAACCTATAAATAATGGTCTAGAGCGCTTCAGTTAAGACCTACAATCCTCTGCAACATTCGTATTGCACATAAACAACTAACCGAGTCAATGTAGACATAAAAAAGTTGTGTAGATAGCTTAAATCACATAAAATATGTCCCACTAAGCTCCTGAGACGCCGCCATCTTGGTTCGATCTATCTAATCAACTCAAGCGTTGGTTGGTCATATGTCCATCATCGTATAAAGCCCGCCCTGACAATTTGATTGGTACGACAGTATCC
The DNA here is from genome assembly GCF_963457725.1 of Sprattus sprattus. Taxonomy (NCBI): domain Eukaryota; kingdom Metazoa; phylum Chordata; class Actinopteri; order Clupeiformes; family Clupeidae; genus Sprattus; species Sprattus sprattus. The sequence goes on along the minus strand of NC_137921.1, from coordinate 46,915,189 downwards.
TGACTTCTGATACTCTCTCCCCAATATGCTCAAAGCCAGACCGGATCTCCCTGACCAAAAATTTTGTGGGCGGGGTTCGGGCTGGTATCCAGGCTACACCAGACGCGCCGCCGCGTTCTGGATCATCTGTAGTGGTTTCACTACGCAAGCCGGCAGGCCCGTAGGGAGGGCGTTGCAGTAGTCAAGGTGGGAACTCACCAAGGTTTGCATCAGCAGCTGGGTGGCATACTGGTTTAGGTACGGCCTGATTTTGCGGATGTTGTATAGAGCAAAGCGGCATAACCTGGAGACAGAGGTGGGCTGTGAAGGTTAGTTGGTCATCAATAATGACCCAGAGGTTTCTTGTTGTTTTGGATGGAGTAAGAGATAAAGAGTCAGTATTGATATTGATGTTATGGTGGATGAACTGTTTGGCTGGGAAGACCATCAGTTCTGTTTTGGCCAGGTTCAGCTGAAGGTGGTGGTTTTTCATCCATGTGGATAAATCAGAAAGACAGTCCGAGATCCGCGCCGAAACAGTGTTGTCCTCAGGAGGGAAAGACAGCACCAGTTGAGTATCGTCGGCATAACAGTGGTAGGAAAACCATGCGAGCGGATGATAGGGCCCAGCGAGGTGGTTTAAATGGCAAAGAGAAGTGGTCCCATCACCGACCCTTGGGGCACCCCAGTGGTGAGTTGGTGAGGCACAGACAGATGACCTTGCCATGCCACCTTGAATGAGCACCCAGTGAGGTACGATTCAAACCAGGAGTGCGCCTTGCCAGAGATGCCCATACTTGACAGTATGGACAGAAGGATGTGCTGGTTGACTGTATCAAACGGAGCTGATAAGTCAAGCAGGATGAGAGCTGAGGATTGAGCTGCTGCTCTAGCTGTTTTTAAGGCCTTCGTCACAGATAGCAGGGCTGTTTCGGTGGAGTGATCGCTTTTGAATCCACACTGGTTTGGATCGAGGAGATTGTTCGTTGACAGGAACTCTGTGACCTGTTTGGAAGGTGCCCTCTCAATTGTTTTAGATAGAAGGGTGAGAAGTGAGACAGGTCGATAGTTTTCCACCTGAGTGGGATCGAGAGACGGCTTCTTGAGCAGCTGCGTTACCCGAGCCACTTTGAATGAAGAAGGAAATGTTGCAGAATTAAATGAGGCATTAATCACCTGTGTTATTGCCCGTAACCCGGCAGGGGATATGGCTTGAATGATGTTGGATGGGATGGGGTCCAGCTGGCATGTAGTTGGATGGCTACCTGTTAGGATTCTGGAGACCTCACTGTGAGAGGGGTGAAAGAGGGAAACGATGAGCCATTGATGGTTGCGCCCTTAGGGGGGGCAGACAGTTGGTCGAATTGTTTCCCAATGGCTGCCACTATTTCTGTGAAAACGGAAGCAAAGTTATCAGCTCTGAGGTTAGTAGCAGGGGGAGAAGGAGGAGGGTAGAGCAGAGTTTTGAAGGTGGAGAATAGTTTCCGAGCGTCAGTTGCGCTGTTGATCTTGTCATTGAAAAAAGTATTTTTTTCAGCATTGATGCTGGATGAGAAGGAGGCCAGCAGTGTCTGGTAGCTTGAAAGATTGTGTGGTGCTGCAGATTTGTGCCACTTTCTCTCAGCTGCTCTGAGATTGGAGCCCTGTGTTCGGAGGTTATCACTCAGCCATGAATGAGACTGGGTAGATCGAGCAGGTCTGGTAGAAATCAGTATTTTATGGAATATAGAGAAATATAGGAAAAAAATCTCAATCAGTCAGGTCACATTTGCTTCACTCACACATAAGCCTACAAAACAAAGAAATGCTGTTTCTTAGTTGGCAAGCTATGTTGTGCAACAGGTGTTATTTTCCTACTTCCAGTCTGGTAAAACAGAAAAATATTCTGGCACAACTTGTGACTTCAACGCTGTAGCCAACAAGCTTCCTGTATTCCTGTTAACCAACAGGGACCAATGGAAAAACACTTACAGCACATGTGTGGATAAACAAAGAGTTGTGACTGTAAGACTATAACACTTTAATTTAAATAGAAATAAAACACACTATTTAAAAAGGCATTTCTGTGTAAAACTAGCAAGCTTCTTAGCTAGAAGCCAACTTAGCTGTCTTGTTACCTCCGCCAAGGAGGTTATGTTTTCGCCCCTGTATGTTTGTTTGTTTGTTTGTCTGTTTGTCAGCAGGATTACCTAGAAACGCATGGACCGATTTCCATCAAACTTTGTGGGGAGATTGGATCATATAATGGCAAGAACTGATTAGATTTTCAGATGTCAAGGTCAAAGGTCAAGGTCACAAGGCGGAGGTTTGCATTCTCTGAATGCTCCCATTCTTGTTAACTGATGTATTTTGGGGTAACAATTGGTGACATAGTGCTAAAAAACACTGTTCTTCATTTTTTTTAGGTTTATCTGACGTTGAATGATTTTGCTGTCTGGCAGCCCTGAAACAAAACTTGGCCCTTACCCTGGGGTGTCACCTCTAGAGGACTATTTAAATACAGTGCATAGCTTTGGATAAAGCTTGGGTTTATACCCGGGTCAGGCGCTGGCTCCAGTCGTGGTACAAGCGCCCCAGGTCTCCGGCCATCTGCCTCAGGGCCTGCCTCCTCTGGGCCTCGGTCTCAGCGTGGATCAGGTCCCCCAGCCCCTCCACCTCGGTCAGGTCCAGCTTGCCGGCGTGGAAGGCCCTGCGCGTGAACTCTCCTGCCTCTGCAGGGCGCAGGCTTGGTAGACTCCCTGAGAGAGGAACAGAACCATGGAGGCAATTATATTGTAGTTACAAAGTCACAGGCAAAAATGAATCAAAAGCAGGTTTGCATAGCTCCTGTATGTCTTCGATATTTGATATAGTGATGAGATGCAGGATACAAATATAATATTTATCGAACTGTGGTTACTACAAACCTTATCACATAAATTAAGCAGCTAAACTAATTTCCAATAATTATCAAGTTTAAAAAACATAAACACTTGAGTCATAGTATCACAGGTTACTACAGGTTAGTAATCTGTGAAAAACAAGTGGGACAGGTAAATAAGATTAAAAATAGATTTGATATGATTACTCAAGGGAGAGTTAACTCCCTTGGCTTGTTTTCATAGGAAAGCAATAAATACACCCTAGCATTTGGCCTGATCTGAAGCTCCCTTTTCTTTCTATTGGGTTTGTTTGTTTTGTTTCCATGCCATGTGACCTGTGCAGGCATCCAATACTACGTCCCATCATCTTTTCCTAACCCCTTTAAACTTGACTTTAATGGAAAATGTCATGAGGCCAAGGTAAGATGTGGGGAAGAGTTCATATGGACTAAGGATAAAGACAACAGCAGTGCTATGAGAATCTGACTGCACTTACACTAGGATACAACATTATGTGAAGGTGGATGCTATTGACGTGGATTATGTTGATCGTTGTTAGAACTGCCGCAAGGAATTGAAGCAAAAAAGACTATTTGCAGGCTAAATGTTTGAGAAAAGTATTCTTGTGCATATAAAATATTTCAGGTGTAACATGTCTGGAGATGTATGCTAGATGTGTTGTCCAGTTATTTCTCAGTCATTTACTTTTTTGATGTATGGAAATGATTCAGAATATAAGAGTTGGTAAAAACAAAGTGAAGCCTCTTTAGTGATTATGATTGAAAGTGTTCATAAACATCAACACAAATAACCTGCCCTGTGCCGTTTCTTGGAAAACTGCACACAGAAACAAAGACGACAAAGATTATGTGGGTAAAGTGTTCACACACATCAACAAAAATAACCTCCTCTTTGTTTGGCCATTTCTTGGAAAACTGCATTGGCTTGAAGTCATTTTGTTGTTATTTTTATGAGGACTGATTGATCCTACCTGGCTCTACCCTCCCCCTATTTCTCTGTTCTTGGAAAAAGGCAAATGCAAAGACCATGTGAACTTGCTTAATTAGACACCAGAGAGGGCCAGTTTCCTTTTTGGTGACAAGGAACAGGTTCTAGCCAGTGCTGTTGTTGTTTATGTGTACGTGCGCATGGAAACATTAGAGGCCTACGAAGCCAGTTCAACATACCCAAGGTGTCTTTTCATTAGCTGGTTAGACAAACCCTTACAATCGCAGTCACTCATGAGCAATATCACAACGGAGGATATCAACTCTTTTAAGTCAACCCAAGTTTTGACCATTTTAGCTATGACTGGTTCACATAAAAGGTGGTGCTGGCACAAGATCACCAATCGCAAAACATGGAGAGGTCTACAGATTCATATTTCACTGAATAAGAAGAAATCGTAATCCTTTCCAAATTTGAGGAATTTAAATCTATAATACAGGCAACAGTTGCTGTAGCCAAAGCCAAGAAGGAAAGCTGACCAAAACTGTGTGAATGTGTAAGTTAATAAGCTTATCAATATCACTGCCCCCTCATTAATGGCATGAGTAGATCTGACTTTTATCACAATCGTGTATTTCATTAAATTAGTGGGTTGCTTAGATGTATTCTTGTGGCATGGAAGTCATTATTAGTCATTCCATCAGCTGCAACTGAAACTCTGGTGATGTTAAAAAGTCTTGGGAGCCTCTTACTATCCATGCCCCAAAGGTCCATGGGATCTTCCAGGAATGGTGATGCCATTTTCCAAGATAATTGGTTGGCCAGTAGGGGCTGCTTCTCTACGTCTTGAGCTGTTATCTCAAATAAACTTGCTCCAGAGCAGGTTAGGTGTGCAGCATAAGTTACCATGGTGGTGTACCCCAGGAAAAAGAGAACTACTGTCGTGACACTGAAAACCCAGGGTTGCACCTGGTGTTACCTTGCCAACCACCCCTAAATCCTGCTTCGTAGCACAGGCCCCAGGACCTGTGTGTGAATATGTGCTAAATTGTGGGACACCAAAGAGAGTTACACAGCAAAAAAGCTAGATATTTCCAGAAAGAGGTACCTCACCATGGGAACACCCAGGAATGCCCCTACGTGCAGGAAAGACAAAGTCACGGTCATCCGACAACCACTGGAACCCCTCAGATAAACATTCAAGAAAATATCTACTATGTGCTTCTGTAGGAAAGACATACCCCATTCAGTTACTAAGGGAGGAGTCTCTCTAAGAATTGTATGATAAATTACAGTTGAAAAACAAACTACTGGATTACAAGTATGCAGGTTTGGGTTTTGCCCTGACATAACAGAGATGTGTACGACTTGACATTCTCCTTACACCTCAGTAAGACCAATGTTGAGGACTGTATGTGATGATAAAGGCACAGAAACATAAAACTGACAAAAACTAAGAAATATTAGAGAATTGGTTTGAAAAAAAAGCATGTAGCCATACTTATGCTAGGAGGAATGCATTCAACTTTACCAAAGGCTGATAGGAAGGTTTTTTCTTCATTACACGAGGCGTATCTAATTAACACAATAAGCTAGTTTCTCTGTTCTGTAAATAACTCGGCCCATTTGCTTAAATGTATACATCCTAACAGGGGCAGACAGTAGTTCCTGAGGAAAAAGGCCAGAATTACAGACAGGGTGGGACATCTAGCACAATAGCTTTAGCGATAATAAATTACCCATACTGAGTGTTACAGCTGGTATAGATTGTTGCAGATTCCTTGGAAATAAAAAATAAACCCGGGGGATGCATGAGGGCTGACTGGACATCCATGATCCATGATCCATCAATTATTCGCAGAAGAAAACATGAGTGAAAATAAAGAAGAAGGCAAAAGAAACCACAAATGAAAATAGGGAAGAATGCACACATCATACATAGGAGATAAATGAACAACGGGGGGGGAGATGTCTACACATTTACTATCAATACATCCTAGTGTCATAGCTTAACGATCTGACCACCACATTTTCTCCTGGCAAGTCCCTTTCCTGTCTTGCTTACGGAAGACCTAATGCAACACTGCGCTATTATTAAACTGAGAAGCAGTGTGAACACTTTGAAGTAATTCCCATTATTTTCCATGCGCCAAAGCCAAAAACAGCCCGTTCAAATGTATCTTTCCCCACCCGACATTAAAGAAGAACCATGGGAATAATACATGAATGTGAAATGATTCTTGAAGAAAGAGTTTTGAAGAACTCAATAGTAATTTCAAAACAGGTCTGTGTATATTTTTTTCCAATGCTACGATGAGGGCCTTTGTGAGTGGGAACAACGGCCGCTGGATCCATTTACCAAATTACCACTGTCATACAGCACTTATATATTTGATGAGCTTTTTGCTCTTCACTTGACAGCCAGACGGTAGCCTCAGAAATTCCAGTTCACTTGGTAGCCATTAGGGAGTCCATTGTGGCCCCCAGCCTTGAACCAGTATCTGGCAGTGGCTACACTGGGTTGCGCTGAATCTAAATGGGTTGAAACCCTGCTAACATAACAATCTACAAAACCAATATCAGTGTTTGAAAAATTCCTTGGAGCCCTCAAACATACTTGAACTATAATATGATAGGTGTAAGAGAGGCAGAGAAAAGTCTAACAAACTGGGGCAATCTGGAGAGACGAGCCCCAATTGAACTCTTACTTGCTGAGCAAGACCCTTTTCTCCCCACTCCCTTCTGCTCCACAAACAAGTGGTGAATAAAGACCATGGGGATGCATGCTCAGACTTATCGAATGCTGCCCTCTAGTGGTTACACACTGGTATGGCATCACAGGTTTCAGCATCCTCCATCACATCACTTTATCAGAGATGCTGGATGAATCCTTTCAGTTGGGATTTCCTGTGGTAAATAACACCACCCTTCTGACATGTGTTACTTTACCTAATGCCTCCAGGACTCCATTGATCACAGCTGGACCTCCATGAATGTGCAACTCTGCACTGTCTTCCCCTGTAAAGCTACGAGGACCTGCAGTTTAGAGAAGAAATATAAATAACACTGGAAAGATTACACACCTTACATACCATACATTTCCTAATATAGGTGACAGAATAAAAACATGCATCAGCTGTTTTTAGCTTACAACATATTTCTTTCTTACAGAGATTTTGTTCCAGATTTGGTAAGACTAACATAACCCAAGAAATCCCTCAGTTTCACATTCCACACCCAGTAAGCTACACCATATGCATCAATTTGATGTAAGTTAAATAAGTGAGCCTACATGTTCAACAGACACCCAAGTGGACCAACTCACCAGGAAACCACAGGACTAGCCCACGGTCGAGCATTTCCTCAGAGTGGGGATGTATGATGTTACGCAGAAAAGCTTTACGTGGAGTCGGAAAACTCTGTCTTGAACCTGTCAGAGCCCGGAGTGCGAGGGCGGAGGCTGGTCCACTCACCCGGATCACTGCCACTCCACATTTTCCCTGCCCAGAAGACAAGGCAAAGATGGTCTCGCCGGCACTATCTGGACCGCCGTTGGTCAATCTTTTGATGGTGCGATATCTGGTTTTTAGGTGACAAATGGAGAATGTTTTAGAGCTGGTAGGATGATAAATAACCTCAATGTTTATTGAAAATGCCTAACTGCCGTCCTACGCTAGTTTACAAATAAAATACTTAACAAACCGTAAAGTGCTGGCAAGGAAGGTAGATGCCCTCCTCATTTCTCCAATTACGTAGTTCATTTTCAAATGATGAACCAAATTGTTTGGCCACAAGAGCAGTGCTTTTCGGACGTAAACGTTGGATAGTGCCACGTTGTTCAGTGTGGTGTAATGTTCATGTCACAGAACTATACTTGTCTATTGCGTATCATTTGCAAAACTTCACCCAGAAGGACTTAGCTTAGTGGGGGTAACACAACCAACCTCCTAAATTGACAAACAAGTTGATGACTTTCTACCGCTCCAGACACTACAGTTACATTTCCACACACTGGAAGAAAAACATTCCGCCAAGAATTGTGCCAGGATATTGTAACGCCACCACATACATGTAAGAGAGAATGCAACTGTATCCACGGTTTGTGTGTTTCATAGAACATGAGTGAACATGGACCAGCACGATACCCGCGAGAGCTTGGCCATGTGATTGGTCAGAGTCCTCGAAGTCATTATGCTTACTGCTCAAAGGTGCTGTCAATCAATACAAGGCCCTCCTATTGAGTACCGCTAAATTGTTTCCGTGTAGACGCAATCGCTTCTCAAAGTTCCTACACAAACGCTTTCATTGTTGGCTAGAAGTTCAGCCCATAGACATAGAATACGTATATACGTATACGTATTCTATGTCTATGGTTCAGCCTACAATGCTTACCTAATTTTACTACGCGTGACCTTTCCTTTATAGCAACAATCTAACGATTAAGAAACCTACTGTTATTTAATTCTAAACCCTAACAACACCCGGCAACAAACAATTTATTGATCAAATTCTACACCACCAATCTTGTGAAAAATAAGTCATGACATCTAAACCCACTACTAAACTAAAGAAATACTGTCTCTCTCTCTCTCTCTCTCTCTCTCTCTCTCTCTAATTATCTAAATAGGCTAATTATTTAACAGTAATGAAATATTGGTGCATAAGTGTTTGTGGATTAACATTTTAGAATTGATGGTTCCTTTAAAGGCACCCAGTACAACATTAGGGCATCAAAATGGAAATATTCTGGATAAGACCATCTTTATGATATTGACATTTACTTCAGCATATTAGCACATTTGCATCATTATTTGATACTTTGGGCGTTAAAAAGAGCGCTAAAACTAGCCGCAAGAGCGTAGCCCTTTATTTATTGGTGCCACCAATAGGCTAAATAAAGATTTGAAACAAAAAATGGCCTCTCCCCACCGGCGGCGCTGGCAGCGCGATTTTCTATCAGTTCTAACCACACAACGACGTCTCATCTTTGCTCCTTGAATGTCGATATGAAGTTATTGAAACTTAGTACGTGTAAAAAAGACTAGAAATTGAATGTTCTTTTTTCGAGTCTCAAGCCTCTAATGTTGCACTGGGTGCCTTTAATGTGTTAAAGGCACCATCAATTCTAAAATGTTAATCCACAAACACTTGGAAAAGACTAGTTTATGTGGCACAAAAAATCCGGACCTCTGTCTCTTTGATGCACCAGAGCTAGAGAGGACTGGTGACCTCAGGCTTCTGCAGATACTTTATTCAAGGATTTACAGACAGGGAGTCGGTGAGTAAGCAGAAATCGGGCTGAGGGACCTCCACTGACACATGCTCTGGAGGGGAGGGCAGTTCAGCAGAGGAGGGCCATGGGAACAGAGAGAGAGAGAGGGTGGAGGTATAAACAGAAGGTGTAGGTAGGCTATTCTGCTGAACCTGAAGGGAACACATTGTAGCCTGTGTGCTTAATAATTCATACTAGCAGTGTGCAACAAAAGAGCCAGCTGTCTCAGTCAGCACTCAAGTTGTTCATCCCAGTGTTTGAAGTGGCAATTGTTTGATAGACTGTGACAGCAATATACAAAACAGGACAATAGTAGTGCATCTAGGGTGGGTCTGTTATGATTGGAGTCCATTCTTTGATTTCTCTTCTAAGAAAACTTGGTGGTAACTTACCACATTCTGTAATGGAACTGCGGCAAAGTCATCTTATAATACAACCAGGGCTCTAAGTCATCATTAACTCTTTCTTATATGATGAATGCTGTAAACTAAGCTCTTGGTAAGAAATATGAATCCCAAATGTTACTGCTGCCTTTACCCAGTCTAATGGGTTCTATTCCTTTCTGTCTCTGACTACTGTAAGTAGGAAAACTGATTTCTTTGAGTATAGCATGTCCTGTGCAATGGTGAAATATTTAACCGTGTGGATATTTTTGCAGTGATAAATAAATCATAATGTACTTAATCCTCCTGGACAGGCTGACTGGCTCTCATTATGCCATATCAGGGTATGCACCTGCTGAACAGACCACCCTTTGCTGAAGCTGCACTGGAAAGAATATCTTGGCTTTGTACAGTAAGTAGCATGCTTTATTTTGATGAGACAAGTGGAAAACGCTGTGTAAACGTATAGATTGCTTTGCCAAAGGGATTGCACATGGACCCCAAACACACGTACCAATGATGTGAATGATGTCAGCATTGTGTTAGCAGTCGTTCAGTCTAGTGCACGAGCTCCGCGTCATTGGTGATGGCAACATAGGCAATATCAATAGGCTGTTATGTTTTACCAGATATCCAGTCGTAGGGGGCTTGGCAAAGGGTAACCATGTGGTTGGCGTGTTACTTACAATTTCCTCGTGGATAGAGGAGAGAAACATGGGTTAATTCTTATCAACGAATGGGTATGTGTGTATCTGAGCATGTAGCCTACGTGTATCTACCCCCTTCCCTTTGTCCCTCCTCCATCTATAGTAAGACTCTCCCGGAACGCAATCGATCTGCTCGCATCCTGCTGCAACCAGGATGAGCCACAACAACCTTCACTTCACTTTCACGTCCATTTAACCCCAGTCCCGGATCCCCCAGCCGCAATACATGCTACCCAGACAAGTCTAATTTCACTCCCTTTTCCTGGAACACTACAGCAGCCACTCCACATTGAGGCAGCATGCCTGAAACGGGAGCGGCAGCAGCAGCTGCCGTTACAGCCGCAAGTAGCAGCACCACCGACACCGAGACCTCACGGCACAGACACCGGTCGCAGGGAGAAGGGGAAAAGACAGACCAAAGTGCCGCCTCACAGCCAACATCATCCTCTGGCGTTCTGGGTGAGTCCGTCTTCTGAGCCAGCGCGAGCTGTAATCGAAAAATAGATTATAAGCGCGAGTGACCAGAACAGGTGGATGTGACGGAGGAACACAATGAGCATCGCGCCGTCTTTTGTCTCTTTCGGCTATTTGGAGATGGAAATGCCACCTAAAATAAATTTTGTCTTGCGCGGTTTACCGTCTTTCTGGCACTAAGGTCAAACCAAATAATGTCGCCTTTAAACAATCTAATGACTGCGCTAAATATTGGTTATGAAGTATCCCATCTCGAAGCAGCCCCTCGTCATGTGTTTTGCCCCATTACATGTCCGTTTTAGAGTTTTTCTGGGAGATTAACTTTAGGGACTCACCTTGCATCAATTGCATCAGTCTGGCAATTGCTGTGGTCAGATTATAACTAGACAGCTTTATTTCAAACTTCAAACATAATGTTCAAGTGGCACCGACCTAAGACCGAAGCTATCCAGCCTATGTTCCGTCAGTGGGGGCTATTTATGGAACCAGTGGTGTCGTGGCTAACCGTGTCGATCGGCTAAGCAAAATAAGGCTTAAAACGGGGGCACTCGCCATGTGCATACCCCTCTATCGTATTTAATTGCCATATAGTCCATGTAGCATACTCTATACACTGGGCCTGGTTAGGCTGTGTTTTGGAAGGGATGCGTTGCGGCGGATTGTTTTCTTGTGTTTGGGCCCGCATTGAGCACCCCTCAAGATTTGCTTTTACTGCAGAATGATGCAGTGTTGCCTAGCCATGGCAAATCTAATAGAAAGAACGCACCGATAGGTAAATAGTTCGGCTATAATGTGCAGGTGCATTAGGCTCGATTATAGTGTGATGTCATACCGTCTCACAGTGTTTGTAATGACAGAGGAAGTTGATGTGTTGATGCAACGTGATGTCAGCTTGTCGTCAAGCTGTCAGTGCGCTTTTTGGTGCGTCTCAAATACATCACATCTTCTTCCCTGTGGCGGGCCTAATATTTTGCACAGTATTTCTAACATATGTATGTGTATAACAATGGCCCATCAAATCAGCTAACAATGTAGATTTGTAATCTTTCGACCATCTTTGATTAGGCATTTAAGGTGAGATAAACGATAAGTGCAGTGTGTACACATATTTTTTGTAGGCCTATAGGGTGTTAGAACTATGTAATGATGATGTTTGAAGACGGTTGTTGAAGTGTTGGTTCTTAAGTAAGTTTCAGGCAATGGTGATTTCTAAACGTCTGGAGGACAGTAGTCCACATATTCCTTTCCTGCTCCATAGATAACTATGGACCGGTTGGCACACAATAAATGTATTCCCATTTGAACTATCCTCATACAGTAGGATCAGATGACAGTGAGCTCAGATTTGTTTGGGCACCTATTTGTTGGCTGGAAAGCCTTTGTGCCAACCTTCTGTATAATACTTGAAATACTAGGTGTGGTGCTGAAAAAGCATCTTGTCATTCTCATCAACGTGTTTCTGAACATGGGTGGAAGATATGTTCTCCTCTTAGTCCTGTCACTGTATTCACATCCTGTGTTGTGCTGAGCTGCCTGTTACTGATCTGAGACATGGCTAAGAGGGGGTTGGAGGTGACCTTGGTTCTAACAGTTAGATAGATGTCATATACAGCCAGCACTGTTCACTGGAGGCCTATTCCGGTGCAGTGCATTTCATTCACTTTATTACAATCTGTATGGCTGCTGCGGACGTGTGTCTTTCAGCCCATGGTGATTTTTTCTTATTGACTCCATCCATCACTAGACCCCTAATAACATAAATGCATTGGGCCTTACTGTAACAAAATTACATCATAATCCAGTTTCTTCCAAATCAAAATTCTTGATTGATCCAGAGGGATAATCTAAGGGTACACTGTGTCAATGGAGGTGGCTATAAACTGGGAAGATTTAGCTGGGAATAGTTTAAGAAAAGCTTTCGATGTGACATTATATTATTATAAAAATTATATAATATGAACTAGGGATATAGCCTCATACATCCCAGTGGTGACACACACAGGGTTTTAGGCGTTCTAATGGTTTGAGTGAAATGCCCTACTCAGCACCTGAGTGTGGCTGGTCTGCCCAAAATTAATCCTCTCATTCATTTAACTTCAAAAACTTTAGATTGTGAATGCAACGTATTTCAGTTTTCATGTTTATGGCAACAACAAAATATAATATTCATTTATAATATTGTATTCTGTATCTTCCCTTCATGCTTTTGCTCCAAGGCCAGTTCCACAACAGTGTAATAATTGTGCAGTGTGGCATGAGAGTCTGGCAAGTAGCCTCTCAAGTGACTGCAGCACCATCATATCTTCAAACTCGTGCACTCATGCACTCAAGCACTGGGGCTCGTACTTTCCCCCTTTGAGTTTCTGTCATCAAGTGGTGTGGGGGCACAACGCACAGCACTGTGAAGGCGCTGCCAGCTAGGATCATGGCTTAATCTCTTAATCTGAGATGAAGGTTGTGTCATAGTTTAGATTAGGAAACATTTAGTTTTATCGCTTAGAGCTGCTCTCCGTCTACCACTCGGCTTCGTATAACCTCTGTTTGTATCCGAATTATGCATTTTCTGAACAGATTATTTTACCTTCTGCTGTGGCAGAGGCGATCTTACTTAACAGCTATTTTTGCTGTTCATGCTTTGTCATGCTTAACAATCTCATGATTTTGCCACAGAGGGCAGAATCTGCAAGCCAATGCTCGGAAAGCAGAAGTGTGACCTCCATGCTCTGGCTGTAGGTCGCATATTCCTGACATGCATTTCCACTGCACACAGAGCTGTTCCCAGCTTCAGCTCTCTAGCTACCTCACCCACAACACATATCCAGTTCTAACTTCTCTGAATCGCAGATGGGCTTCCTCCACTCCGTAGTAATGTTCCTTAATGTTTCAAGCCGTATTGATTCGGTGCCTCTCGGCTTCATGGCTGTGGCTGTGGCTATATTAAGAGCAATAATAGGAGCTGAAATCAACAGGGGGTTTGGAACTGACTGGTGTCACGGTTCCATTATGCCCAAGCAGCACTGACATCATATCTCATTACTCATATCATTGATCTGGGGATATGGGACTGGATGTGTGAGAAAGAGAGAGAGAGAGAAAGAGAGAGAGAGAAAAGAGAGAGAGAGAGAGAGAGAGAGAGAGAGAGAGAAAAGAGAGAGAGAGAGAGAGAGAGAGAGAGAGAGAGAGAGAGAGAGAGAGAGAGAGAGAGACCTGGAGGAGCCTTGGCATGCAGTGCATAGCAGTTGAGGGAAGTTTAAGCAGGTAATGACATTTCCCTGTGGAGATTTATTATTTTTTTTGGGGGGGGGGGGGGGGGGGTCTTTAAATTGTGTTAATATCTTTTGTTGCTCTATATCTGTCATTGTCTAGAGGGACCACTGGAAGGGCAATAAGAGCTTATACCAACCACTTGACTCCTCAAATCAGACATAGAATTGTATAATCCTAGTTGCACTAGATAAGGACTCTTTTTGCTTTCATGTGTGTGATCACACAAGGCAGAACTGTAGCGTTGCCCTGGTATGTAGAAAGTAACCTACCATTTAGACAGTGGTGGCCAGACAGTGGTCAGTCATCAATAGTCATTAGAGTGACTGTCCTCTTGAGAATGCTTGTATTTTGCTAAGTAAGAACACTCTCTCAAAGGAAAGCATCTTTCAGCTTAAACCTAATTGAAGTTTGTGAGGAGAGTGGCGGGTAGAAAAGATGCTTAATTGATTATATGTACAGTATTATAATGGCACATTTGCTTATTTCCTGTTGAGAAAACCTCTGCCCCACACACACAGTTATTAACTTGCTGTGGACAACCTCTTCAGATTGTGGCTATTGGGAGGTTCAATTTCAATTAATATTTAATTCAGACTAATTATAACGATCTTGGCAGCCATCACCTCTCACTTTGTAACTCCCATATTCACTTCAACTTCCTCTTCAACTAGGGGCAGATGGGTCAATTTGAAATGCTATGATCATTGCTAGTATTTTGGGCAGGAAGTTGTCTCTCAGCATTCCCTTCTGTATGGATACTTAATCATTGATTAGCTCTAGTGAACCCTTGTTTAAGAGAGTTTGTTATCTCAGGCCCATTTTTGCTTAAGGTCAGATGTTGAACAGATGACTGCCACCAAATTGTAAATTAAAGGATTTGGCAGTAAACGGACAGATTAAATCCTAACCTCAGTAATCAGCTAAATATAGATGGGTCATCTGTCACTCTCTGCTTGCTGAGAAACATTCCCATACCATCCATCATCTATGCAAACATCTAATTGTCTCTACATCAGTTTAGGTGTCAGAGGATTATCCATTCAATGTCTCTCTGTGTGTGCGTGTGTATACAGAGCTGGAGCAGTGCTGACTGAAGTCCTTTGAAATTCATTCACTAATTCATAAATTTCCACTCACCCTCACAAGGCCCAGTTCAGGGACTTTGATAACAAGCCACGACATATCAGAGTGTTGCCTATTCCTAACGATGGGCTTCCATTACTGACATTGTGTAATTGAACTGGGTGGTCTATCTCATGGAAGTTAAGTTCCACATGCATCCTACAACTCACATAATGTGTCATATACATTGCTCATCTTTGGTACTGTAGAAAATCAAACGACGAGATGAAATCTAACCCCAAGTCCTGTAGCTTTTTGACATGCCAGTTCAGATGTTTACATGACGTTGCAGTGACCCAGCTTATGCTGATGGAAATAAACCAACTGGGGCATCACGGAAGAGGAGAGAGGGCCACTGGAGAAGGGATTGGTGCGTGTGCAGAGTAGCTTTGGAAGCAGGATTTTCAGCAGTCTCCCTCTGCCCTCTGTTTTCTGAAAGTGCTGTGCAGGCAGTCCCACGGCGCGCAGCCAGGAGGGAGAGGCAGTAGAGGAGGAGGCCCATTGACATAAAACCCCAAATCTATATGGCCCTTTTTGCTCCGTTCCCCAGGTTGTGTGTAGACTGCAGTGGCCAATGCACACACGCCGGGGCATTGAAATTGGCCAATGGAGCTATCTAGGAAGACAGTGAAATACTGAGGAACAGGGGAGAGAGCAAGTGAGAGGGTGCCCTAAATGTCTTCCTCTGTTTGCTGAGGCTAACAAAGACTGTTTGTGGGCACTGGAACAGCGAAAGAAACAGAGAGAGAGAGAGGTAGAGAGAGAGAGTGCGTGTGTGTGTGAGAGAGAGAGAAGAATGCTGTGTGTGTGTGAAAGAGAGAAATTCTCTGTGTGTGTGAGAGAGAGAGAGAGACAGAGTGAGCAAGAGGGAACAAAAAATGAAAGCAGGACTGACTAGAGAGGAAGAGGGGTGGGGGTTGAAGCAGGGGGAGAAAGAGCACTGCCTGCCAACGCCAGTGAGAGGGGTTTTTCAGCTCCTCTAACAGGTCTGTGCACCCACTCGCCCAAGGGGAGCCATGCATGGCAGGTTAGGGGGCCAGCACCATCCTTGGAAGGGAGAGTTTTCAGCCGTAGCCATCGTGATGAGAATTGAAGAGAGAATGGTGACTTTGAAAGGATAAAACAGGGCACAAAAGAAAAGGAAAAAAAACACTGAAGCGACTTGGAGTGAAAGCAATTGCTGCGGGTTTAAAACAAAATCACTCTCAGTCATACTGTGTGGGAATCAGCATCACAAAAGCAAGCGTGTTCCAGTGAGAAAGCTCTGAAAAATGATCTTCTGTCTGACAGTCTTCAGTCATAGAGTAGCTTTGCGTCTGGATTGTGGACAACATGAATGCATGTGGATAACCATAAATATGTTTTCAAGACCCCCTTTTTTCAGCCTGTAGTGCACATATACAGTATATATACACACACACAGTACATAAAAGCCTTTCTCTCAGCTTTCCCTGTAAAGAATTCTTTTCAAACAGTGCTTACTGTCTTTCTGGACAGTTAGGGCATTGTAAGTTCATGCAGACAGTAAGTGATTTACTTGCCCCGGAGCCTTGTTGTGTCAGGTGTTTGTGGTTCGAGGCAGTGGAACACATCCACAAAAAACAAGTAGTACAACAAACAAGCTCTACAGCCAAATGTCTTACCTTCAGATGTTCTGAGGTCAACTGTCCGTTTGGAAGCACCTCCCTCTACTTAACAACTGTGCATTCATTGTAACTTGTACCTCTCTTGCCATGTGCCCAACAGTGGCTTCGGGATTTAGCTCATGTGTTTCAACTACTGACTACATCCTATAACTACCTGGTATGCCAAAACTGGCATATGCATACCAAAGATTCTTACAAAGGAAATTATTTAAATTCTTGTGAATTGATAGATTCTTCTTAAATGGTAATTTATTACGCCCTAGTTGGCTGTTGTACCTGAGATGGTCAACCTACTCGTCCTGTTCGTTTGCCAGATATCTCTTCACATTCACATGATATTTTCAGTAAAACTTTGAATGTTTTGAAAAAAAATTCTTGCATATGGCACCGTTAACCATGATAAGGTTTTAAATTGTAATCATGATAAATGAATGATGATATGTGCATGCACAGTCAGCTGGAGTTAGATATTATCTGTGTTGTGTGTGGTCTGTGGGTGTGCTTCCTCTCTCTGCTCCACTGCTGCGGCCATTGGAGCAGAGAGGGCCTTTCTGGTCCCTCCGTCACCACAGCTGAGCTTCGGTCAGGTGGTCAGGTGCATTCACTCCACTGACTGGTGTAATCCACTGGAAACGGCATCCTGTTGAACCAGGAGCTGTGTTGGCATGGAGACCGGGTGCACCTGTCTGTGTCTCTTTGTTTGGATAAACGGGTGATGTCTGGTAGGAGTCCCCAGGGTCTGATGTGCCTGTGTTAGAACTCCTCCTGCCTTTAACTGATACAGTATCAGTTATATGGTGTGTGTTTGCATATGTAGTACAGCATATATACGTACACATACACATAGATATATCGTATATATAACCAATTTATTTAAGATTGAGGGATATACAGTATTACAGCCTCTTAAATAAATTGGTTAGGTGTATCGTTGTTGGAGCATTACCATATTTGTTTTTAGGTGAATACATAATTGAATTGGAGGTTACGTGTTCAATGTATTTATGAAAGACATTACGGGCATACGTCTTTAACTGGATGTTATGGAGAAATAAACTTTTGCAATAGATTGAAGTGTGCAAACATAACTTAAATGTGTGTGTGATTAACATGTGTGTTTTCAAACCCGATACCTTAACAGTTGTAGGAAAAGATCCGAGCTGTGTGGAGCAAACAGACAGGAAACCCAGGCCCACTGTTGGAAAAAATACATGGCAGTTCCTGAAACACAAATTATTGGTTCCAGGAAATAGTAAGCAAACTAATTCTGAACTGAAAGGATATGGTGGTCTCAGTTCAGTGAGAGATGTAGCACACGCACACGCACACACACACGCACACACACACGCACACGCACACGCACACGCACACGCACAGACACACACACACAGACTGGGGGACCCCAAGGGTTTGCCCACATGACCCCAAGGGTTTGCCCACATTTATAAGTAAGCAAGACAGCAGATTAGCTGCCTGCGCTGAGAGGCAAAATTTCCACAGCAAACGTTTCTGGAAAGTGTCCCACTTTCTGGGCCATGGATGAGCATCTGCAAGGACCCACGCCTCACTGAACAGCCCAGCTGTTTTTGAGCCGACGTCACCACATCCTGGATGTTGTGTGTGTAAGGCAGGAATGGATCTTTAATGGAAAAACACAGATGTCAGGAATGGACCTTTGGAATTGAAAAAACACAGAGGGCTATCTCCCTCTGTTAACTACTCATTTGTCTGGGGTTAGGTGCTAGTTTATTGTGCCCCCAACAAACATTGGCCAGAGGCTGTCGAAATTGTTGATGTTCCCACCCCCCTGCAGAGACTCTTATCTCAGACCTCTGTCTCTGGTTCTCTCTCCGTACTTTTCTGTGCTGAGGTAAAACTAGGGACAGAAAATTGAATGTAAGAGTGTTGAACTGAAATATTTCATTGGAAGAGGATTTCTGTATAATGTTTGAACTTATTTTAATGGTCTTAATCTGAGGGGGAAAATGGTCTCAGATCTACAGCTGTATATGTTAGTAAGAACATGCATATCAGAAACCTGATCATTCTGAGAGTGCCAAGGAATCTCTCTTTGGAGGGGGTCTACCCCAACTTTGGGTGAGAACTCCCTCCATTTGGTTGTTAATGTGTGATTCTCATCTCGAGAAACCCACTATCTATGGGGGTAATTATTTGGCCTGATGAAGCAATACATAGATACTTAAGGGTAAGATATTCATAGAACCAGGAGCATTCTGTTTTCAGATCTCACTCACAACCATGTGAGGAGTCACTTCTAAGCAGCCAGGTATGTTCTCTAAGTGTTTGTATGTTTTATGTGGTTCTTTAGAGTTGTTTTATTTATTTTAGACTTGTTGGATTTGTACTGGGCTAGACATGCTGCAGCCGAACTGTTAATGGTATAATACAGCGATAGGATTGCTGATCAGCCTCTGCACTGGATCGAAAGGACATATAGAGATCATACAAGCAGTCTGGCGCCTCTGTTTCTGAGCCAATTTGATCGAACAAGCTGCAACGCCCCTTTAACAGCACTGTAGGACCTCTGGGTTAGTCCAGAACTAGGTACAGGTTATGTCTGTGGAATTGTTAAGATGGAAATTGGCCGGCCTTGGCAAGATCCTTAAAATGACACTATTCCGGTGGGGGGAAAAAAACGGTTACTAAAAAGTAAGGGAGGAAATTCATACTACAGACGATAGGTGCATTGAGTTGAAGATCAGCCTACCAAACCCGGTAGCAATCTACATTAAAAGCGAGGAGTTAAGGCTGAGTTTCTAATAGAGTGGAGTCAGACATGGAAAACAGAGTCCAATTAAGTATGGTCATACTAAGAAAGGTGTATATAAATGTTACTAAGCGAAGAGAGAGACGAATCCATTCCCTCATTGGTCTAGGAAATTACCGTCTTACATGTGTGTGTTGGTGTGTCTGTTTGTTTGTGTGTGTGTGTGTGTGTGTTTGTGTGTGTGTGTGTGTGTGTTTGTGTGTGTGTTTGTTCTTTGGATGAAGGGCACTTGGTCTGTGGAAGTACACACCCAAAAAAGGCATTACTGGTAAGTAGTGATTGGATTTTTGGTAGGAAATGTGATTAGGGATTGTTTTCATAGGTCCATTAAGCCTAGGTTTAGGTGGTTGAGCCGCCTGATTCATTTTAAGATAAGTTAGCTTTGCAACAGGCAATCAGGTCTTGTTTTGGACTAAATCATTAATGTTATACTGCAGGAACCCTATTACCCCCATTGCAGATTAGCATCAGCCCAGATCCATTATCTTTGGTGGATGTGGATGTGGATGTATTGAGATCACAGGATTGTAGCTTTTCAGACAGAGGCCTGGTCTTTGAGAATGACTTTCACTGTAGATGCATTTGCTTTTCCCTTTCCCTAAGTTGAACTTGGCAACCAACTCTGTTAACGCTCCCGCCTGAAGGCACATTTTTTCTCTGTATTTGACAGCTGCTTTGACATGAGTGTCTCAGAACTGAACCATCACTATCTCACATGCTCAATTTTCTCCCAGTGTACTCCCTGTTTTTGTTTTGTAAATACAAACAGACATCTTCTGGTATTGTCTATTGTATGTAAAGGTTACTATTATTAAGCCTATGAACAGCCTGCCCGATGCAAATTGTCTCCCTGCTACCAAGGAGAAATGCGAGTGGTCACAGTGGATCCCTACAATAATATTGACATGGTGTAGTGCCAGAGGGAGGCACCCACGGGCTGACTGCAGGCTTGGCCTCTCCAGTTGCACGGTGAATGACTGTTAAATCTGGCAGGGTGAAGCAGAGGCATGGCATGTGAAGGAGTGTGTGTGTGTGTGTGTGTGTGTGTGTGTGTGTGTGTGTGTGTGTGTGTGTGTTGTGTGTGTGTGTCTGTGTGTCTGTGTGTCTGTGTGTCTGTGTCTGTGTCTGTGTCTGTCTGTGTCTGTGTCTGTGTCTGTGTCTGTGTCTGTGTCTGTGTGTGTCAGAGAGAGAGAGAGAGAGAGAGAGAGAGATAGTGACTGTGGTATGTGTTCCTTGTCAATGTCTTTGCAAGGTGACTGACTCTCTCGCTTGGCTCTCCACTTAACTCACCCCCACCCCCAACCCCTATTTTCTATTCATGTCTTGCTATTCTCTTCCTGTCTCGCCCTCTCTTCCTCTCTCTCTGTCTGTTCCTCTCTCAGACAAACTGTTTGGGAAGAGACTCCTGCAGGCAGGGCGGCACATCATGTCCCATAAATCCTGGATGAAGACAGTGCCCACAGAGAACTGTGACGTCCTCATGACTTTTGCAGGTGCTGGACCAGCTGATACTGCCAAGGGCCTCATCATGCACCGAGACACACACACAAACCACACCACACATACTCTGATTTGTACCCTATGACATACAGACCCACATACACACCTGGATAGTGTATATACACATACATTCACATGAGTGCACACTGAAACAAGATATCCTCACATGAACTTACTGCCTCATACACTGTTTTTGTTAGTTCATGTTCAAAAATGGATTGAGTAATAGTGTCATGTGGGTATTTCTTAACATACAGTGATATTTGTTTTGTGTGGTATGACACACCACTGCTGCTCCAGTGTTTACTCTGTGATTGCAGACCAGCATCAATATTAATGGGGTCTGAAAGAGGTCTGCCTCCATTTGCCTTCTCCCTGTTTCATTCTCACTCTCTATCCATCTCTCTCTCTCTCTCTCTCTATGTGTCTTATAGATGCCACAGATGACCACACGTTACTCTGGCTTCTCAACCACATTCGCCTGGGTATCCCAGAGCTCATCATCCAGATCCGACACCACAAGCACACCCACGTCTACGCCTTCTTCGTCACGGCAACCTACGAAAAGTAAGCACTCCGCTTCAGAGCTTCAGGAATCAGTCAGGAATCTCCTCTGAGGGGGGACGCACCTCAGTAATCCTCATGAATTAATCAAAACTTGATTTGTTGATCTCTGAGCGGCAGTGTAACGTCACACCAACACGGTTAGGTTACTGTCAGGTGTGCCTTTAAACCATCACAGCAAGGAGGGTTCTGTCACAGCAGGACTTGGAACCCTAGTTATGTGTTATATGTATGTTATCAGCCTGTATTGCAAGGCTCAGATATGCATGGAGAGAGATTTGTGGTACTGGTTAAAGTGCTGGTTACAGTATGCATTTGCCACTTCAGAAAGGACAAGCAGTCCAAGAGAAAGCACTCATGGTGTAGGCCCCAGTGGATTGTATAGTGTAGTGTCAGGAAGCTTAGCTTAATGTCCTGTATTGATCTGACTAATGCTGCCTCTGCCAGTCACTATTATACTGATGAGATGATGGAGGGAGGGGAAAGGCAGGGTAAAGCATGTCTGAGGACTCAGGAGAAACACACACATACCGTAGACACTCACACATACACACCCTTTCACACACACGTACAGACACACAATCAAACATACTCATAGATGGAGTCACACAGACACACAAATCTACACAATCACATACTGAATGACACACACACACATGCATACATAAACATACTCACACACACACATGCACACATAAACATACATACACACACACACACACACACACACACACACACACACACACTCACATAGATTCACACACAGAAGTTGTGGTCTCCGCCACGCCTCTGCTGTTTTGAGCAGATGGCTGGGCGACTGGCAGCCCACAGCACAGACTGCGTTTTTCTCTCACACATCTGGATGTCCTCCCCTGCAGCCTCCACAGGCCCTGCTCAGGCAGGCAGACAGGCACTCCACAGCCTTCAGGTTCCAGTGCTTCATCACAGGCATTTGCATCCTCCGGAAGCTGCTACAGAGCTGGGGGGAAACCCTAGGTCTTCCCAATGCAAAGTGCTCACAATGTATGGGTCGATGTCTTGTACAGATTATGAAGTGTTCGCTTAAAAAACATCACAGTCCATTGCCTTTGCTCTGCAGTGTTAGTGTAGAGTATTTATCATTTAACTCTTTACAGTATTTCCTCTTGTCTCATTGTGAATTAAAGTTTAGTGTTAAAGTTGAATTATGAAACCGTTACTGAGGCTGTGGCCTGTTTTTAGCTGTTGCCCCCTACATTACCTGGTCATTAACCACTGACATGATATAGTGCCTTCGGCGGTGATACACCTTTCTTTTCAACCCTCTGTGTTTTGGAGCCGTCATGCTGTTATTGATGTTTCTGCAGTCTGCTACGAGGTGCAGAGGAGATGGGTTTAAGGAAAGCAGTGAAGCCGGAGTTTGGGGGAGGGACTCGAAGCTTCTCCTGCGAGGAAGACTACATCTATGAGAACATCGAGAGTGAACTGTGCTTCTTCACATCACAAGTGAGTGAGCTAAGGAGCATACACTCGAGAGCATAGACACGAGACATGGCTGACTAACAAGAGCCCTTGTGTTTCTGGCATTAATGTGATGACTATTGAACAAACAGGTGAACCAAACAATAAATTGATCAAACTGATATCAATTCAACTTATCCTTTTTTAGTAGTTTCAAATAAACAAATAATTAATTTCTCAATGCAACCTTTGTTTCCCATAGGAGCGGCAGAGTATCATCAAATACTGGCTGGACAATCTTAGATCCAAACAAGGCGAGGTCCTCCACAATATTCACTTCCTGGAAGGACAGCCCATCAGTAAGCTACCTTTGTTGTCTTAAACATTATTAAACCTTATTAATGTGGAGTACTGGATCACAGGATCAGTACAGAGTGTAAGGATCACTGCTTGTGCATGGTGCTATTTCTGTTTGATGCATGAAGAACATGATCTGGGGTGTTTGTGTTTGACTGTGTTTAGGTGTGTGTTAACATCCATGTGTTAATGTGCATGTCTTATTAGATTAGATGATTCGATTAGATTCAACTTTATTGTCATTGCACAGAGTACAAGTACTGAGACAACGAAATGCAGTTAGCATCTAACCAGAAGTGCAAATAGGGGAAGAGTGAAGAGTATTGTGCATATGTATACTGGTAATATAGAAATAAATAGATGGGATATATACAGTACAATATAAGATATATGGGGTATGAGCAGTAGTAACATTAGCAGCAATAGTGGTCAATAGTGCAGATATGATATACTGTAGGTATATGCAAAGTGCAGATGAAGTACAGGTGAAGGTGGCAATAGAAGTTATGAATGAGGTAAGAGGCTATAAGATATAAGTACAATGATTATGTGTCCCTATCTTTTAGTCCCTGAGCTGAAAGCAAGAGGGGTGATCCAGCAGGAATTTCCCCTTCACGAGCAGAGGATCCTGGGACAGCTGATGAAGTCGTGGGTCCAGGCTGTGTGTGAGAAACAGCCTTTAGGTCAGTGAACTTGCTCAAGTGTTTTTGACCTTGTACATTACTTGTTGCACTAGTGTGTGTTTTGGTGGTGTGTGTCA
The DNA here is from genome assembly GCF_963457725.1 of Sprattus sprattus. NCBI lineage: Eukaryota > Metazoa > Chordata > Actinopteri > Clupeiformes > Clupeidae > Sprattus > Sprattus sprattus. The sequence continues at coordinate 46,891,121 of NC_137921.1, read as the reverse complement.
TAATCTCATCACTTTATCTTTAGCAAAGTCTTGACTTTTGATATTGTGCAGTAGACATGGCAGGCACAGCACATTTTTAATATGGCTGACAGTCACTGAAACGGAATGAGTTACCGATGGGCTGTTTGAATTATTTAGGTCCACGAAGAGATTAAAGAAACCTAATGCCCCCTTGCTCTGACTACCAAAAACAGCTTTTCACAGCTTTATTAAAAATGTCCCTTTTATTCCATTTATCCCTCTGCCTTACCACCTAATCTCATTTATTCCATCCATCTAATTACAATGTAGATGATATCTGCGATTACTTTGGTGTGAAGATAGCCATGTACTTCGCCTGGCTCGGCTTCTACACCACCTCAATGCTGTACCCGGCAGTGATCGGCTTCGTCCTGTGGATGCTTACTGAATCAGATCAGGTAAACAAAGGCTATTGCTAGCGGATCAGCTCCCCGTATTTAGCGAGGGATTGTGCGCTCTAATGTGCCTGAAGAGGGATGTAACGACTTCAAATCTAAAGAGGGGTTTTTCTTATGTGCTGCTCTTGCTGTGCAATAACCGTCGCCATCAAAACCTCATTATTATTATTATCCACTATTATTACACAATATGTATTAGTCTATTTAGGTATGAGTATAAGCACATTTTGAGTTAAGATTATTTATCCAGGGTATTATTTCATGCAAAAATGTATTCAATATCTAGTGACATGAGGATTTTGGTTGATTTGGTGTCCTGCTGTGATCTTTGTGCCCGCTGCCCTCCCTCCTGACGGGTGCACCAGACGAGCCGGGACATCTGCTGCGTGGTGTTCGCCCTCTTTAACGTGGTGTGGGCCACACTGTTCCTGGAGCGCTGGAAGCGCAGGGGGGCCGAGCTTGCCTACAAATGGGGCACGCTGGACACCCCCTGTGAGTCGCTAGAGGAGCCCCGGCCACAGTTCAGGGTAAGGACCAGAGACTGGGCCACAGATCGTTGAACAAGACGTATCAGGGCTAGGGTGTTTGGAAGTGGAAGAATTTGCTCTCTGAATACTAGTTGTTAGTTTCTTTAAAGTTATCTTGTAATTTGTAGTAGTACTAATATTGCAGTCTTTAGTCATCATGAACACGAGTCACGACAAGTGAGGAAACATTACTCTTATCGCTCCTTTCTCTCCCGTTATATCCCTATCCTTTTTTATGTGCCCTGTCTATTCCCATTTTCTATATTCCTGCACCTGATCCCCTCTACTGCCTCCTCTAACTCTGTCTCTCTCCCTCTCTCTCCCTCTCTCTCTCTCTCTCTCAGGGAGTGAAGCGCTGTAGCCCAGTGACAGGCTGTGAGGAGTTCTACTACCCACCGTGGAGGAGGCGACTGTTCAGGTGGCTGGTCAGCGTTCCAATCTGTATCTTATGCCTTTGCTTCGTCTTCCTGGCCATGCTGATATGCTTTGAGCTGCAGGTGAGATTCACACCACCCACTGATCGATGGCCAAAGAGGGGAGAGGGAGGATTTGTTTGGGTGCTGGGCGTGCTTTTGTTCCAACTACCCTCTGTGATAATGGAAAAGAAATATGTTTTTATCACATTGATATAACCTCATGACCTTTTGACATCCATTGGCATCCTTCTCAATAGTTTTCGGTGTGTTAGTAATGCATTTGTACAATGGACTACAGTCCCCCCATGTTCTTCTAGTTGTGAAAAGTATAAATGTTTTATTTCATTTTCCATTTACAGGAATTTGTGATGAGCATCAAAGAGCTACCGCGTATGGCCAGGTTTATTCCTAAAATTATGTTGGCCATCACTGTGACTGTGTGTGATGAGATGTACAAGAAGATTGCCTATTGGCTCAATGACATGGGTGAGTTCATTTGATGCACAGCAAAGGAAACCCCTGTTCTCTATGTACTATAGTGCTATATACATGTATTTAAGCAGAATATATCTTCCTATATACAGTGGGGAAAATAAGCCCCCCCTGCGATTTCAACCCCTTGCGATTTCACAAGTTTGGCCACTTGCAAAGAAATGTGTGATCTATAATTGTAATGGTAGGTGTATATTAACAGTGAGAAACAGAATATCAACAAAAAAATCCAGAAAAATGCATTTTATAACATTTATGACTTTATTTGCATTTGATGCAAAAAATAAGTATTTGAACCCCCAAAACTGACTGACAAAAATGACTTAGTACTTGCTGGAATAACCCTTATTGGCAAGCACAGACGTCAGACGTTTCTTGTACTTGGTCACCAGGTTTACAAACATCTCAGGAGGGATTTTGGTCCACTCCTCTTTCCAGATCCTCTCCAAATCTTTAAGGTTGTGTTTTCAATGGAAGGGAATGAGGGAATGAGGTTCAAGCCCAATATTCCACGTTACATGGCCCCATCCATAGTCCCCTTGATGCGGTGGAGTCGTCCTGTACCCTTGGCAGAGAAACAGCCCCAAAGCATAATGTTTCCACCTCCATGCTTGATGGTGGGTATGATGTACTCTTGGGCTCATATTCAGCATTCCCCCCCCTGTCAAACACGGCAAGTCGAGTTGATGCCAAAGAGCTTGATTTTGGTATCATCTGACCACATTCTGTCTCCCAATCCTCTGTAGAATCATTCAAGTGTGCAATGGTAAACTTCAGATGGCCTTGTACATGCGCTTCCTTGAGCAGGGGGACCTTGCGAGTGCTGCAGTACTTCAAAAAATGACGGCATGGTGTGTTGCCAATGGTTTTCTTGGTGACTCTGGTCCCAGCTGCCTTGAGATCATTCACAAGCTCCCCCTGTGTAGTTCTGGGGTTATTCTGCACCTTTCGAATGATCACTGATTCCGCACGAGGGGATATCTTGCATGGAGCCCCAGACTTAGAGCGGGTGACAGTTGTTTGGTGTTGCTTCCATTTATGAATAATCGCACCAATAGTTATCTGCTTCTCACCAAGCTGCTTGCCGGTGGTTTTGTAGCCCATTCCAGCCTTGTGCAGGTCTACAATCTTATCTCTGACGTCCTTGGACAGCTCTTTGGTCTTGCCCATGGTGGTGAGGTTGAAGGTATGAAGTATGATTCTTTGGACAGGCTTCTTTTAAACAGGTCACCAGTTGAGATCAGGTATACCTTGTTAGACCTAATGAGGACTAATCTGTGTGCTTTTTGGGCACATAACTGGCCATTGGGAGCCAGAATTCTTGCTGTTTGCTTGGGGGTTCAAATACTTATTTTTTGCATCAAATGCAAATAAAGTCATAAATCTTATAAAATGCAGTTTTCTGGATTTTTTTGTTGATATTCTGTTTCTCACTGTTAAAATACACCTACCATTACAATTCTAGATCACACATTTCTTTGCAAGTGGCCAAACTTGCGAAGTCGGCAGGGGTTCAAATACTTATTTTCCCCACTGTATATATATATATATATATATATATATATATATACGTATGTATATTGCACTGTTCAAAAATGTCTTGTATGAGGCCTAATTATTGGGTATTATCACTACCCAACAGTCATGGATCCGCATGGAGTTCATGTACATTAAGCAAGGCGATCTATTAATCAATTCAGGCTGTGGAAACAGGATACCCCCAGGATGTGAAGCCTCATATTTGCCATGAATGCTGTTGCATGCACATGAGACTGACTTTCTGATTGGATGAATTGTCTGATGTGTTTTTCCCAACATAATACTGATGTGCAGCCAAATGTTGGTAGTGTCCATTGTGACTGCAAAAGAAAAACGCTGACTTCTTGGGAATTAGCTGAATGTGGTAATATTGTTCTCTTGCATTTCCTTTGCAGAAAACTACAGACTCCAGAGTGCCTATGAGAAAAATCTCATCATCAAAATGGTTCTTGTAAGTGAGCAGCTTGTTTCTTTTTTCTGAATGGCTGCTTCTTTGTGCTTAGGAGAGAAGCCCTATTAGACCAGTAAAGCATGCGATTCAGATGACAAGTAGAAGTGTTTTGGTCATAAAAGTTTTTGTTTTGTGCTCTGTCTCTCTCTCTCTCTCTCCTGCAGTTTCAGTTTGTAAATTCTTATCTCAGCCTTTTTTATATTGGATTCTACCTCAAAGACATGGAGCGTCTGAAGGAGGTAAGTCACACATTCATCTGGGTGAAGGGCAGTTAGATTTCTAATTTAGAGACTGGAGGGCAAATTATAGCTAATCATTAGTCAAGTACTACCATATGGCCATGTTTTTCTCTTGCCATAAATTCAAAATTGCTCTAAATTCAAACAGACATTAGGCATCAATGGCAGCCAAAACCTGTTCAGAGCCTGGTTGTTGTAACTTTATTTGTGCAAGAACTGGTCTATTTCAATTCCACAGATTGCACTGAGCAGCCGATGTATGTCATTGAATTACTTTCAGTTCCCTGCTTAGACACACCAACTGCTGAACTGCTCACTTCTACACTCCATTCATTTCTCTGTCTTTCTGTGTGAATGCAGTCAATTGAGTAAAGTTGGTGAAACAGATACTGATGATTATGCTCCCCCCCGCAAAAAAAACAATAAAGACTCAAATCCTTCCGTCCATCATGATGATGTATCTCTTCATCATGCCACCCCAGTAAAACAATAACCCAAACTAATGGCCCAGTCTTGATAAGTCCTCATCCTTACCTGCCCTACAAAGATTTCCCCACAGTTTCACTTTGTCCTTCAGTCACACACAATGTGACCTCATCATTTTGAGGAAGTAGAGAGGCTGGACGTCTTTTATTTATAAAGCCTCTTATTAATTGTGTCACACTGAATTTCTTTTTTGCAATTGTAACTACTTTCACACACCTTTGAGTGGACATACCACTTTGTTTTGTTCAATTTAATGCAGCACTCTGTTTTGTTCACTTATGTGTTGTTCAATTTAGTGAAGTGTTTTTTGTGTTCTGCTCTGCAGTCAGTGTGAGGGTTTGCACATTTTGCCAGGATATACTTCATAGGTTTAGACATTCGTGTTGTGTGCTTTGATGATCTGATACAGTGCTGGAAACAGCCTTTATCTCCTGGGTGTGAATGGGAAACGCTTCACAGGCCACAGGAATAAACTCTCTGTGGGGGAACTGCCAAGGGCCACATTTTTAAGCAAATTGTATTGCCTCTCATCCAAAATTCGATTCTGGATGTGTTTGCCTTCTGAAGAAAGTAGGGTTTGGTATAATATAGATCAAGAATATATAGCTGTCTTAAACAAAGACAGGAGACTCTGAACATGCCCTCTGGGAGGTATGTGGAACAAGAAAAACAAACACATCTTTCTTGTTGAAAAGTTCTAAAGACCTGCAGCTTTTTTTCTCCTTCTCCTTCTCTCCTCCATCTCTTCTTCCTTGTTCATAGATGCTGGCCACTCTGCTCATCATCCGGCAGTTCCTGCAAAACGTGAAGGAGGTGCTGCAGCCTTACCTGTATGAGCGTCACAAGCTGGGCGACCTGACGCTGCGGGCCGTCTGGGACCTGCTCATGACAGCGCTGATGCGCTACGTGCGTCTGGCCGCGGGCAAGGCCCATCTCTCGCCCTCCGACCCCGCCATGCCAGGCCCGGGGCTGAGGGGAACCCGGCCCGGTACCAGGCGATCGCGAGGTGAGCGCCGGGAGAAGAAGTGTCTGAACGGCGCCTGCGGGGTGGCAGACAGCGAAGATGAGGTCACAGAGGAGGAGGAGAGCCGGAGGGCGGGCGGCGGAGGAGGGGAGGAGAACGAGATGGAGAGCGAGAGCCTGATCGACTGTGGCCTGAAGCTGAGGAAGGTGAGTTTCATGGAGAAGGTGGACAGGCGGAAGGCGAAGTCTGCCTCCCCAAACTCATCACAGGAGGATAACTTCCTGGATGAGGGCAGCCCTACTATGATGGAGAAGGGTATGGACCCAGCCTCTGTCTTCGAGATGTGCGATGATGACGACGACGAAGAAAACAGCAGTTCGGACGGAAAGGAATTGGGTTCAGAGCCCATCATCCAAGCCACCATGCCCACATCCAGTCACGATGGCACCACAACGTCTTCGCACCACCGCAGAAGGGGTCGCAGGCTGGATCCGGACAAAAGCAAGACCAAACGGGGTTCCTGGATCGAGCCTCCAGAAGAACGGGAGTCCAATACCCTCACACAGGCCGAGGTGGAGAGCTGCATGCAGAAGTATGAGGTGGGTACAGGTACACTTTTATCTTCTGGGACACACTATCATCTGGGATATTGAACTTGGTTAGATGAATACAATAACTTATATAATTAAATACAGAATATTAGGTCTGTTTGTTAATTTCTTTTTGTTACCTGATTTGTGAGTTGCCATTCTCAGTAGAAGTGTACTGAAAATCTTCAAGTTAAAAATAAATATTTTTGGGGGTTGGGGGAGTTGAACGTCTATTTTGGGTTTTGGTTTGTTCACTCAAGCACTGCAGCAATCCAGGAGTGTTTCAGCATTCTGCACAATGAAATATGCACAGCGAGTACAGGCCCTGTCATGAGACACTTTATGCTTGCTTCATTGGCTCTGCTTGGGAGCAGCTGCCTGTGCAAAGCAGCACAGACACACTTCACTGCAACCTGCTAGGCTTTAGACTTCACCACTGTGCTACGGTGCCAACGTACCAGGGAAGTGGATATAACAGGGCTCTTTGTAACCTGCCGTATTTAGTATCCTGGAAATTCAAGAAAAACAAACTCTTGGCTCCACAAATAGGCCATAAAATGTAATTTAATTTAATGAAAGACAAAGTCATTGATACACTATGGCTTGTTAGTCTGCATTGCCAAACTGAGGTAAAATCCTTTGTTGAACACTTAATCTCCTAAAAAATTACTTATTTTTTTCTGCCAGGTGGATTCTTTTAGAGGCACCCTACTGCAGAAATAATATGCTCCTTTCAATAACGTGTATACGTGTATACGAGCTAACACTGAGAGATTCTTTTGTCAGGAGTGTATTTCATTAGACAGCCTTGCATACTGTTTCCACGTGCAACTGCCCCCTCAGGCTGTTTGTGTCATTGAGGACAACTCTACAGTTCACTGCCCAATGAGTTTCTCTTGGCCCTCACTCTGTGTGTCCACTCATGGCCAAGCACCTGTCACCAAGCTGCTTTGAGTGTTCCATCATACGTGCAATATTTTTGTCTGCACTGTAGCCTAGTAGAGTGTGTGTTACAGTGTGTTTACAGTACTTTAACGACCATGTCATTTGCACTATGCATATTTTGTACAGTATGAACCACCTACATTATTCAATAGCGTTACTGTACATACGACCAATGGTACATATGTTGGTTATACTGTACATACAACCTTACATTTGCACTTTTTTTTTTTTTAACTCTGATCACTTATCTGTATATACAGTTTGTATTTAAAATATTAACATATCTAATATTTGTATATGTTAACTCTCCACTGATAAAGCATCACTTGCAACGCTGTAGTATTTACATTTCTTGCACCTTATCTGTAAATAATTCTGTATTTTACACTTCTGGTTAGATTTTAACTGCATCTCAATGGCGTTGTACTCATACTCTGCACAATGACAAAGTTGAATCTAATCTAATCTAGTTTGATCCAGTATGCTTTGGTCGTGTAACCCTTGACTGCTCGGTTGTGAGAGGCCATGTAACTGTATCTAGAGTCAATATTTGTTCTGCATAAAGACAAACATCTTCTTGTGGACACTTCAAACAACACACGTAATGGCATTTGAACAGCTAGTCGACGTCTTATGTTTGAACATGGTTAAAGTGTCTCTAGATGTTTTTGTTGAAAGTGATCACTTTCCTGTACTCCTTGCTTGAAAGGGGATTTCATGTTTTCACTCATCGCGTGTCTGTGATATGGACACTTTATATGGTGCTTGTGCAGGACACCTTCCAGGACTACCAAGAGATGTTCATCCAGTTTGGCTACGTGGTCCTCTTCTCATCCGCCTTCCCCTTGGCCGCCATGTGTGCCCTCATCAACAACGTCATCGAGATCCGCAGCGATGCCTTCAAGCTGTGCACCGGCCTGCAGAGGCCCTTTGGCCTGCGTGTGGAGAGCATCGGCCAGTGGCAGGTCAGAGGTCACCTGTACAACACAGTCAAGAGATCTATCACGGTTGAGAATTATCTACGCGTCTTTGAAAACTGTGAAAAGCCCTATATATGTGATTTATTATTATTATTATTATTATTATTATTATTATTATTATTATTAATTATTAAATAAAGTTATTGTAAAGCACACAGGGAATTTGTTCACCATGAAACTGACAACCAAAAAGGATGTGCATTCAGCTAAAAGACCCGGCAGATTCTTTGGGTTGATTAAGCTCTCTCACCCTTAAAGATGCCCACTGAATATAGTATACTAAATGTGGATGTATATGTGTTTGTGTTTAGACGGTGATGGAAGTTATGGGGCTGATTGCCATCATAGTGAACTGTTACCTGATTGGCCAGTGTGGTCAGCTGCAGCGTCTCTTCCCTTGGCTCAGCCCTGAGATGGCCATCATCTCCATCGTCATCCTTGAGGTACTGACGCAGACACACTCATTTATTCATATCCACTCCTCTGTGCCTGCATTCTATGCTCTTGTCATTCGCTGGTGTACAGCCCGCGCTCAGGCTAACGAGCTGTCAAAGTGATACGTGCATACACACACGAAAACACGCAAAGCGTTTGGGTTTTTAGAGATATTTATAGGCTATAAATACCGGGTTCCAATGAATACCGTTGTGAAGTTTCTTAAGGCGAAGTGGAGGAAGAGGAGCGGTTAACCAATATGTATATATTTTTTTCAGGGCTGATATGGTAGTAATTATCTGTGACAAAAGAATCAGACTAACAATATTTTAGGCCCATATTTATAGGCTTGGTTTAAAAAAAGAAACCAGGCTCTGACGCAAAGAAGACAAAGTAGTCTTTACTTTCAGTTGTATGTTTTAAGGGTCAGGAAAAGTTCAAATGAAGAGCAAACATTTCAAATGGAAATTCTCAATCATAAAAATGAGAAAAAATGAACAGTGATACTTCCATCCCATTTGCATTTGTATTTACAGGCCAGCTGTGCTAGGTTGTCCGGGAAGAGACTAAATTAACACCAGAATAATAATCAGAAAACTAAATATCAACCCTAATCAGTCTGATCATTTTTCGACCCCTTATTCAAAGCACTCTCCATCTAGTTGCAAAATAGGTGACATCCTCCAGGTTGACAGAATCTTACTCAACTTCCCGTTTTGACACCCTCTCTGGAATATATCCATGCATTCTGCTCTGCATACTTAATATTCTCCACAAGCTTCCATTCCATAGTTTAATCATTCATAGTATAATTGAATGGCAGGTTTGTACATTCTTCCATTTACTTCAATCAATTCAACTGAAATCCAGCTGACCCAACCCTGATCCACTCTTATTTCATGCTCAATACAGAGGGAAAGTTTCCAATGCGCTATTCAAGTCAGTGACAGCTCCTCAATCTCCATAATGAAATTGCTTTCATCAAACATTGGTTAAGTGGTGCCAGAATTTGATTACTCTGACTTTGAAAAGTCTACAGTCCTCAAAACAAAACTGAAACTGGTCCAAAACTAGCTGTGCTTATACAGTAGATATTATATAAATTAGTCTGTAACACTTCCATGTGAAACTTTGTATGTCATCAGATATATTTATAGCTTTATCTAGTCTGTATTTGTAGATTGGGAGGAAGATCTGATTAAATTAAATCAGATGTAAATTCTTGTTTTTCACAATCAAAAATTAAATAATCTGGTATAAAGGCACTTGCTGCATACCAGATCTGCTTGCAAACGAGACACCACACAAACACAAGTATTTGTGGTGCTCTAATGATGCCAAAATAATCCCTGAAAATGAAAGAGAATGGGATAACTCAGAGAATGTCCAAAGGACAAAGCTGAAAGGGTGTTTTTCTTTTCTGTATTAAAGTTGAGCAAACCAGAACGACCCCATGACCTTTGCGTGTACCACTGTGTGTAGATTGTGTTTTTCCTCTGTCACTAGTCCTGCTCTCATTTGTTATCGTCACCCCTGAGTTTGCATAACTGGGACAGTGACAATGATCCCAGCCTTTCGGGGTTGTTTATTTCTGTCAGTGTTGAAAGCCTCGAGCTGATTTATTGTCACTCAAGCTGCTTTCTGCTCCTGCCACGATAGCCTACCTGCCGCAAATGGCATCAGTAACATGAGCAACTGAAAAGCCCTGAATCCACAATCACCAAGCTGTTCACTGGCTGTGATACTGACTTTGTAAACCTGCAGAGCGGGCATAGTGTTCTATATTAAGACACTATATATTATTGGTGTGTTGTGCTGGACTGACTTTTTTCTCTTCCTTTCTAAATTCATAATTTTCTCATGCTCACTTTCTCCTTTCCTTCTTTCTCTTTGCCACCTTCTATTCCTCTTTTTCCCTCATGCCATAATTTTCTAACTCTGCTTCCCTCTCTCTCTCTATCTCTCTTTGTCTCTCTTTTTATCTCCCTCCTCTCTCTTTCTCCAACTTCATGTTGACAGCACTTTGCCATTCTCCTCAAATACATCATTCATGTTGCCATCCCAGACATCCCCAGCTGGGTGGGGGAAGAGATGGCCAAACTGGAGTTCCAGCGGAGGGAAGCCTTTAAGGTACCACCATCCTCCCAATGCATCTTTCAACAGGCCTCTTCATCTTTCCATTTTCACAGGGGCATCGGGAGATCGCACGCAAAATATATCACAGATTACTGACACTTCAGATTTTATACTGCAGAAAATATGTATGATAGGTTAATACATCATAGTTTTGGGGTTGCTCAAGAACTGGTTGACATGCTGTTGGCATACTGCACAAAGACATTTGTGCTAGTTCTGCACGCGCAGCTATGCTTTATATGCGAGTTGAGGGAACGTTTATTTTGCAAGTTAATGTGAAATGGTCAGTTGTCAGTATTGTCGTGTTTGTAATATGTCTTTAGAGTTTTTAGACGTCTTTAGATGATTATATCTTTGTTTTGGCGTTAGCATTGAATATTTGTCTTTTGAACTTAAACACAGACACTGAGTTATGTCATCACACTTTGCATTATAAGTTTGGATTCCTCATGGGTATGATACAGAGTTATGCAAACAGGAAGTATATTAGTGTAAGAATCATTAAGACCGTATCTGGGTGTGTTTATATGTGTCTTTGCATGTTTTACATGTGTGCGTGTGTGTGTATGTATGCGTGTGTGTGTGTGTGTGAATATGTGTCTGTGTATGTGTGCTCCCCACAGAAGCATGAGCGTCAGGCGCAGCAGCACTTTCAGCAGCAGCAGCGGCGGAAGCGTGAGGAGGAGGAGCGGCAGCGACAGGCTGAGCACCAGGCGCGACGCGAACGCGAGCGGGAAGAGGGCCGCTCCGAATCCTCGAGCGGCGACCACCACCATGACAAAAGCCACGGTGGCAAAGGCCGGAACAGCTCAGGCAGCAGCGGGGACAAGCCCAAACGACCCAGCTCACTGCTGGCCAACAACAACGTGATGAAGCTGAAGCAGATCATTCCACTGCAGAGCAAGTTCTCGGGCACGGCGCGCTCGCCCCAGTCGCCCACGGGTAGCGAGCCCAAGCTGCCTGGCTTCCTCAGCTTCAAGTTCCTCAAGTCGCCTGAGAACAAGAAGGAAGCCGCAGCTGCTGCCGCTGCTGCTGCTGCCGCGGCTGCTGCTGCTGCCTCCTCCACCGGCTCCATCGCCAACACCACCAGCGGCACCATTGCAGCCTCCGCAGGCCAGGAGCGCTCCCAGTCCCCCAGCAAGTCCTTCAACCCCAGCAAACTCTTTAACTTTGGCAAGTCGGAGGGGGGAACCTGCGTGAACGGGGCACCACTGCCCAGACCCGGGGAGTCCTCACAAAGCTCGGAGAAGCAGGCCAGCAAGGCGGACCTGAACGGTGTTCCAGATGAGATCCCGTCACCGGCAAGGGAGAACGGGGAGAACGGACACTCCACGAACCCTGAGCCACCCAGGCCCTAAGATCGCATCCTCTTTTTATGAAAAAGAAAAAAGGGAGAAAAACTATGAGAGACAAGATGAGGAGGAGGAAGGGCAGGAGGAGAACGAATTGAGGCAACCTGTCTTCCTGGGCAGTGGTGCAAAGCTGTTCATGTAACCTTAGGCCTGAAAGCTGTTAAAGGAGGTTAAGGGGAGAGAAAGACACCAGGGAAATTTCTGGGTGAGAGATAGAGGCTTTTAAACATGTGACACCCCTTCTCAAATATACTTTTTCACACACACCCATACAAACACACACACAAGCACACACACACACGCACACATACACACACACTGCTCTGCCAACCCTTTTCTGCAATACATGTAGGAATGCATGAGCTGTGTTTCTTATACTTTTGGGAATCCTTTTCCCAAAGTGCAGTTGGATTTTAGTAACAGGGGTTTTCTCAACTTTAGTTTGGTTACATCTCAGAAACCCACCACAATGGAAATACTATTTTTTTCTTAAACTCTTAGATTTCACATATTCAGTAAAACCCTTAAAATCAGATATCAGAAGAAGAAATCTCAAACTATGAGTCACTTGAGGCCAGTCCATTTTTTCTCCTTATTTATCCCTTGGGTTTAACTGAGCAATATAAATAAAACAAGTACTGCAGAGAGACATCCATCTCAGATCTCCTTCAGACAATGTTCTAAAAGGTAACCGTCACTGTTTTGTGTGGGTATCACCATAACTTTTGCAATATCCTAACTGTATGGAGGTTTATTCTACAATGCTCAATCTATCTGCTATTTTATTTGTGGCTCTGAATCCTGAACTAGAAGAGACTCCCTGAGGGTGTGAAATGTCATAGGAAGTTGTAGAGTGTTTTTGGAAACCAAAAGAAAGTGGCGGGTTTGACAAAGATGTAGGGGGAAAAGCTTTAGTGACAAAGTTGGAAAGTCATACATGGCATAGCGTTGTGTTTTGGAAAGGGTTAGATAGAATGCGTGGAGAGGAGAGGGCTTTCCCATTTTGTAATCCCTCATTTTGGTCTGCAGAAATAAAAGCCCTGGACTAGAGGATATTCATCTGCATTTCCAGCTCATGGTAGACAGACACTGGAGAAGACATTTGCACTATATTCTGCTGCCCTGCAAAGCTGAAAGAGCTACTAGCAGGAGGAAAGAGAACACCAGCCTGCCTCATAGCATATGCAAAAGCTGGATTTTTTTATTGCTACATGAAGTTGTACCGAACATTGCGATCAATTTAACCATTCATTCCTTTTGGTGCTGTTTCTAGCCGTGATAATGATTTGTTATAATATAGATTTATGTCCTTATTTATTTGGGTTAAGATGATCTTGGGAGAATTTTCTGCACCACTACATCTGATTTGCCAAAGCTGTATCAGTTTGAGAATGGTGGAAGGGTTTCAGATATACCCTGCACAGAGCCATACTTGTTTGTCAAAAGACATTTTAATAAATGTGTCGTTTTTTTTCCTTGTAAATAAATAACTTTCAGTTCCAGCCATATGCCAGAGGGTGGCGCCCAAACTTAGAATCAGCTGTCCTTGTTTAACCCTCTGCTTGGAGGTCTGAGGGAACAAAATGCTTAGTGTGGATTTCAGCATTGGGCCCAGGCAGCACACCCAATAATAGCAATGAATTATTAGTCAGTTCAACAATTTCTGTTCATGTGCACCATGCTGAGTAGTTAGAATGTGTCCCTCACAGTGAGACAGACAGAGAGAGAGAGAGAGAGAGAGAGAGATTGAAGCGTTAAACATCTATGCACTTCTTTTTCATACTCCACATATTCCATTCATCAATGAATTTTGCAATAATATGGTGAACTGGAGACTGATATTTTTAATTTTTTGTATTTCCTTATTTAGTTTGCACTCTGCAGATTCATATCTCACTGTGAGGCATTATTAGGTTGTGATTTTCTGTCATTCTGCCCTGAATGGTTAAACCATCTGTCCTTTCACTTCCCTGTGAAACCCCCCTACTTTGCAGAGAGAAGTGTAACATAAATGTCATTGTACAGGATAGGACATCAGAACATAAAAGGCATCTCTGTTGTTTGAAAAATATATATCCGTTTTCTCCATCCTATATGCAGGACGGAGAAAACGCACAAGGTTTTCAAAGGCATGCCAAACAAGAGCTAATTTAACAAAGAGCATATTAACTCTATGTTATGTAGTCATGTTATTGAATTCATTTCATGAATGTCATTCTCCCCAGCGAGGGAGTACTTGAAACAGGCTTCTCGAGATAGAAGACGTCCAGGCGAGCCATGAGGTACAGAGTGGTTACTGTTTCTCCAGTGAAATACAATATGTAGAAGTAAGTGGGTTAGCAAGGCAGTGTTGTGTAATGCAATAAGGGAAGTTGCTCGAATTTTGTTTGAAATTCAAGGTGGGTAGCCACTTTCAATGAATCGCATAATAGCTTCTTTTGTACTTGTTTCTTATTTACATATTTCAAATTATTACAAACAGTCATGGATGAGATGAGTTCAGTTGTCAGCTTGTTACAGCGTTCTGTAAGACACTGACAAACTAACAGGTGATTAAATGCCTGTGTAAGCACACAAGCTGCAGGACTTTCTTTTTTTAATTATATTTTAGACTGATCGGGCACAGTTTAGTAAACAAAAAAGGCCTTCACAAATGAAAAAAAAATGTCACAACACTTTATTCAGAAATTACATTTAGAATCAGTGGGAGAACCTACTTATCTTTTTCAGAAATGATTCCCGTGAGCAGTTGGAGCAGTATTTACCTTTAGCGAGAACCTTTGGAAAGTTATGTTTGGTTCTTGTTTTCCGATGATACCAGGTGTGATCTGGTGGAACGAGTTTGCCTCTAGAGCCGTACGAATACACTGTGTGACTCAACCATGATCACTCGAAGCTTAGGTTCCTTTTTTTCCCTCTTTTCGTGCTGTAAGTTGAAATTGGTCTAGGGCTTCAGCATGAGCTGTACCCTAGAGGTTGCCTGGGATAGGATGGGTGAGTGGGAGGGGAGAGCAAGACCAACACATCTCGGAAATCCTTCCTAGCCAGCGCTCTGACGAATCGCCTCAGCCTCTTTGACGTGCTCTTCCAACAACACCACTGTAAAGCTTAAGTTTTCATTTCATTTCTTTTTCAAAGAAAAAGATGTTAGGAAATGGGACAGTTTATTTCTTTTAATTTATTTTGTCATATTTTTGTAAGATCTGAAAATGAATAGTAAAACAATTTTAAATTTTAACTTGACATACATGTTGTGTTTTTTTTCTCCACAAGTGACAAGTTCTTCAGGGTTCATATTTGGTGAAGCAGGTGTTAATACTGTACATCAACTTCATCATACCCGTTACCAGATGTTGGGCATACTCTAAGGGTCCTGCTGTCAATAACAGGCAACGGGCAAAACAATGAGTAAAGTCTGGCTTCCATGAACTAAAGCTATTGTGTGGCATGTGGGAGCACTGCACTGACCCCCCTATGGTTGCACTTAAATTATTTTGCCAATGATTTTGCTCTACTTCGTGTGTAGTGGCTCATTGCTAGTTTCTCATGGCTTTGATCTTTGCTAGTTGCCCATCAATTAAATTAGAGCCACAAACTGCACACAAGCAAACTAGCCACTGAGGTACAATATAAAAGGTCAATCCCAGTTTCACACAGTTATAGGCTACTATGGTACCCAAAGCAGTTTTACAAGACCCACAGTATCAGGCCCTTCCTTCTCCAATTCCATTATTAAATTATATTAAATGTACTAAATGTAGTGTGTTTGCATTGTATACAGGGTTTATGTATGTGTACACACACACACACACACACAAACTATATACGTAAACGATATATAGCTGTATGATTGTCAGTGTTTTTAGATGCTGGACCTTCAAGATGCACCTTGCATTGGTTTTGTTCTTGTTACTTGTGCACTTAGGGATGTAGGTCTAAACAGTACAGCGGAGAAGGTGACAGTCTGACACTGTGGCTTGGGTGGTTTAGCATTGAGCTGATTTTCTTCATCTGAAAGCACAAAATAGAAGTAACTTATCCTCCCATGAATTACTTGAAAGAGTAAGATCTTTGTGCCGATCCATATGACAAATCACATATTCGAAAATATTTCTGAAATGACCTAACCAGCCTTCATAGAACCTTCACATTTAAAATCACCCACACAATACAAAGAAAACAATATCACAAAATTATTTATTTATTACATCATAAGTAGGACAACAGGCATTTCCAGTATGTTAGACATTGAATCAGCCTATATGGGCAAATATGAGGCCTAATAGTGTTGCTAGGTTCCTTACGTCCAACTCTGCATCTCAAACATCCAACTTCTTGCTTGCTATAAATGTGCTGTTTAGGTACGTGTTTCAGTGTCTCCAATTTTTATCCCAATTGCTTCAAGCCACCAAGTTTGTCACATTTCCACTTTATTTCTCTCCTTTCAGTCCCTCTCCTCCTTCTTCCTCTGCCTCATCCCCCCCCCCCCACACACACACACTCTCTTCTCATCCTCTTTCATTTTAATTTCATCTAGAGTGAGTTGTTTTTGACTCCAGCAGTCTCCTCCCCTGTCTTGTCCTATAAGTCTAAACAGCAGAATGTTTTGTTCTGTCTCCTGACGTTAACTGTGACTCCCGTATGAGGGATTCTCACCATCCCATTCAAATATGTTTGGAAAGTTCGATCCATCTCCCTCCATCTCCATCTCAGAGCCTTCAAACTACATTCTCATTTGCCGAACACTTGATCTGAGCAGCACACTATTTCTGTCAGCTGAGAGGTATCAGCAGTGGGTTATTCTGGGGACCCCACCCCTTAATTTACCTTGGCACGTGTTGAATAGGGGGGGCGCAAATTCTGATGGGATGTTGCCTCTCAGATGGATTGCAAAGAGCTTGTCATCAGGGCAGATCTGACTGAACTTGATGGGCCCCAGCTTGGCTGGTGCCTTTAAGCATTAGGCCCTAAATGGGCAATGGTTTGCCTGGTCTAAGATCAGACTACATCGGGATGTTATGAACTTCCTATGGCTCAGACTTGGTTTTAATTGGGGATCTGGTTTGTAAACAATGTTCCAGAGGCCAAATAGCTAGAGACTCCCACAGGTTTCTGGCTTCTCCTTGCAGGTCTACAGAACAGACCGGTGTCTTTGTTAGGGCATGTTTCTTCAATCTGGGAGCACCCTGCTTTTACTGGAGCCCACTCGGCGGCTGAGCGGTGAGTGAGGAATGACTACTGTGTCTGCAGATGTTGCTCACTGTGGACCTTCTTCGGTTTCCTCTGTAAAGTGGGAGTATGTTTAGGAACCGCAAAGGCAGTTGATGAGGCAGCCTGGGATCGTCCATGTGTATAGAGTTATAGATCTAATAGATAGACCAATAATGACATATATATTTTAATGAAATAATTCAATTTAATATAAATTACATTTTAAAAGTTAAAAAAAGGTCCTGTTCTATGTCGTTCTTTATTGTATTGTGGGAGGAAAAACATAAAGTACTGTACAGATTACTATAAATCCCTTCATTGCTGGATGGATAAAACACATTTGAGGAGAATAAATGGGAACAGATTATAAACTCCAAACAGGGTCACAATTAAGCCTAAATATAATTCCCCCCTATTCACTGAGATTAACACCCCACTGAGATAACACTTGCGACAATATAAGACAAGGGAAAACGTGTCTCAATTGTATTTCATCTGATTATTTTCTACTGTTACACAAAAAATGTCATCTTGGAGCTTTCCACTACATGGAGCTGTCCAAGGTGTGAACGTCCAAGTGCTTGTAATGACAGGAGTCTCCAGTAGAGGGAGCTCATTAGAGAAATGGTCTATTGTAAATAATTACACCATAGCGGCTTGTCATGACTTCTACTGTCAATGCTTCTTGTTAAGGAGTACCTGAAAACATGCTCAGTTTATTCACTTCTTTACTTTCATTAGAACGAGAGGTTAAATTCTTTGTGCTGGTGGTTGGGGGACCACAGTGGTGCAATGGGGTGTGTTTGCGGGTAAGTTCGATATGAAAATATGCAGGTGATGAAAGAAATTATCAGCCCACTAAGTTTACAGAAATCAAGAGAAGGAAACACAAATATCTGTTCTTGCATAGGAATAACAGTAGCCTGGATACCAGCCTGAACTCCGCCCACAAAATTTTTGGTCTGGGAGATTCAGTCTGGACTTGAACTAGTTGGGAGAGGTTAAACGGCCCAGAAAAGTGATCTGACTAATCAAATTGTAAGGGCGGGCTTTATACATTGATGGACAGACAAGACAACCAACGCTTGAGTTGATTAGATAGATAGAATATACATCGAACAAAGATGGCGCCGTCTCAGAAGCTTAGTGGGACATATTTTATATGATTTAAGCTATCTACACGACTTTTTTTTATGTCTACATTGACTCGGTTAGTTGTGTATACGCAAAACGAGTGTTGCCGAGGATTGTAGGTCTTAACTGAAGCACTCTAGACCATTATTGATAGGTTATGCTAACGCGTAGACAAAAAAAACATTGAAACAAATGGTAGCTTCTAGCCTTGAGTGCTAATTAAGTAACGTGAGCAGGCATATCTCAACAGATATTGACAGCGCATTCATTTTGAAAGAGGAACAGAGAAACGCGATCAAGGCATTTGTCGATTGAAAAGATGTTTTTGCCGTCCTTCCTACGGGATCAGGTAAAAGTTTAATCTATCAGATGGTAATACTACGTTGCTCTGATTGGTTCTAGGTATCCAATTCAGCGAAGAGGAATTTTCTTTCCTGGTTCGTTGAAACACGCCCCATAATCACAGCCCAAGGGTTCGGTCTCAGACTCATATTCTGACTAGAATTATGAGTATGACATCGTCAGGCTAGAATAACAGACTTCCATCTGTCCAAATTCCTTCCAATGTATTTCTCCTTTCCTTGACTGACCACCAGAGAGTGCTAATAAGCTTTGGCTCAGACAGGCACTTTTCATAGAGGGCAGCTTGCTATTTGCAAATAGTGATTTGAAAAATCATGATGTTTAATTTTATGTCCAGCGCCAAGCATTGGCTGCCTCTTCAGCTGCATGTGAGCTGCTCCCTCACAGAATGACAAAACCTGGATAACAGGCCTTGGAGCTCAGCGCCTTTCACAGAAATGTTCCTAATTCATTCAGGCAAGCATTGAGTAGACAGACAGCAACCATGCCAAACTCTAAAAGCAGCCCCGTGTTTCCTGCCAGTTTTACAAGAAAGTTAATCAGCATCTTCAAGGAATGGAGACAGCCAGTGGCAGAGGATAATTGGTCTATAGAGCACACTAACCACCATGGAAAGGCTTTTTATGCTGCACCCCTTACAATGAGGTGATGATAAGCAACAAATATGACACTGTCGGAGTGAGATGCTTCTGATAAAGAGCGGCTGCATAATTACACCGTAGTGATCTTTGGGGTTTTCTGTTTTTTTTTCTCACCATGTATTTGGCCTGAAAGAACTGGGACATTTCTTACAGAATACACGTTGTTCCGTCCGGTTTAAATGAACGCGTCCCCGTTGTCTCTCACTGCCCACATCCTTTAGAAAGGGGAACTATAGCCAATGTGAGAAGATAACTGGACAACAGGCACACTAACACAATAGACAGACTGCTATGTGATTTTTCTTATTTCTCAAAATAAATTTGGCCTATGAGAAGTACAGCAATTCTAACACAGCAAGCGTACTCTGTCCTTCTGTAGATGTTTAAATAAATCTGTCAGTGAGTGATCTCTCTGCCTGTCTGCCTCATCCCATTCTGGGGAACCAGCCCCATTTCTCACTGTCTGTTTAATGAGCTGGCTGGTCCGCCTGAGGAGTGATGGTGAGTATGGGTACTGTCAGTTGTCTCTCTCTCTCTCTCCCTCTCTCTCTCTCTCATGAGTGCTGAAGACTCCCTTGTGCCAGGCTTACTCTTAGTCTCTGTCACAGTATGGCTTGGCTCATATGAAATTACTCATATTCACATATCCGATCCCACATTTGTCCCTTGATATGTGTATAGGGATAGATGTTTTATTCACTTTTCATTCCACTCAATTTGTTGTCCTGAAATAAATGGCAACATGTAATTATGCGTACTGAGTTACATGTCATTACTCTGTGCTCTCAATCTCACCCACGTCATCCCAAACCATGGGACACCATGTTGTCTCCGTGTGATGAGCTTGGGCTGATAGACAGGCATCGTTATAGAGTAAGGTGGCCTTTGTGCCAGATATTGAGAACGTCTAGCATATCACTGTCAAATCCCTCAGGGCGCTTACTGCTGGGATCACACTCACAGTGTCCTGTCAATATTGGATCATATCACAGATGGTATTTCTTCATCCTAATACAGGATCATCCAGTTTGTTCCATATAGATTATGGGATTTGCCTGTACAATAGCCTATCAGAATATTCCACAACCAGTATAAGAACATGTGCAAAAAGAAAGACTAAGAGCTGGTTTGCTAGATACTTTTTACTTTTGCCACTAGAAACTGTGAGCAGAAATCAGCCCAGATGTCTCAATTTCTTGGACAGATCAGATGAACCTGAAGAAATCCAAAAGAGCCACTTGAGGCTTTCCATGAGCGAGCAATCAATTATGTTAAATGCTTTGAAGCTTTGTGCTGTCATTAACCAACAAACTGTTCAAACTCAGTGCGGCTCCTACAGCTGTCGACAGAATGGCATTTAGGACAGAGCATCTATTATTAATGTCTGTTTTCTCGTTAGCGCACCAGGGCATAATCGATTCAAGAGCATGATTAATGAATTAACAGCTTATTAGCTGTGCATACATGAGAGCATGTATGACGACTGAACGGATGCTTGGCTGTTGATAGGCTTTTCACAAACGCCTTAAATTGCCTTGAGGGCTGTGAATGTTTGCTCTGAACTTTTTCTCTCTGAGATTTGCCCATAATCCTGGGGTTAGGGTTATTGGGCACAGGATTTACCATTAAACCTGAGTGTCTGCCTTTTCGCCACATTATTGTGTTTCTGGATGAGGCCATTTTATTGTACATGTAGATTATGAAAGGAAATGTGGAAAACCTTCATCTAGACCCAGCCATCACAGGATGATTCAGGCATAGCATTGTTTTGCTGAGGGCCTTTATAAACCTTGGGTCATATTTACAAAGGGTGTTTAGCCTGCGTTTATTTGGTCAATGTCTCAGCCTTATACATTTGTTAAACATAGCATAACAATTTATGTATGATGATCAGCACCTGTTTGTCTGGCCACATTTTCAGTAATCTTTCCGTCGTGGAAAATTAGAGAGTTCTTAAGAAACTTCTCAAGACAAACAGGTATGAATATACTGAACGGTTTAATTAAGAGAAAATCAACTACTGATGAGCTGGTCCATAGAGCATCTCAAAAGACTTGACTCGACTCGAAAGAGCGATAAAGAAGAAAAGGGTTAAAGATGACCAAGTCCCTGTGCCCTTTTATATATTTCTAAAGCCCCTTCGTACTTCCCTATTCTTTGTCTACCCCTGAATTGATCACATGTTTTATTTTCCAGTACAAGCAATACACATTATTCAATAATACAGTCATAAGTAGAAACAAAATACGACACAACCTCATCAGTGATGATAGTGTTACCCCTTGGTTACACGAGCGACACAGGAGAGAGTCAAAGCGACCAGCTGCCGTTCATTTTCAATAAGAGTTGGTGATTTACAGTGGCAAGCACCATTGCCAACTAGGCGTGTTGAAAATAGGCTACAGGTCTATTTTATGCAAACACTGAGCACTCCACATGGCGACTACCAATGCCAGTGAAGGCAGAGTGATACACTTAACTGAAACATATGAGCAATTGTGTCTAGCCTATGTGTTTAGTTTGGCAACCTAGTGACCACAAGATAGGGGTGTCGTGTGACCCTTCAGTTAGCCTAAAAACAACAACCCAAAAATGCAGTGTATAACTGCCATAATGCTGTCTACACAATGAGATTTCAGCAAACCTATACGTATGTTTATTGAAAGCCACACAGTGCAACATACAAACTTGGGAACAACGTCTAGAAACTAGACTAGAAAGTCAAGTTTGTCTGGGGCTTGTCTTTTTTTTTTATGGAGAGATTGGCATTGGTAGGTCAGGGATGTATATCCACTGTGTCATACCCACACTCAATGATTTCACCTTTGAAATTACAAAGTTTCACTCTGTTACAAGCTCTGTCTGTTGTTTTGCAATAAACACCTCAGTTTTCAAAGTGAAAATTCTCAGGGCTAGGCTTATAATATAATAATAATAGTAACCTGACCTAATGACGCCACTCATGTAGACTGTATAATCATAACACCTGCTGAATGGGGGGTTTGGTGCCAGTGTTGCGTTGATAATTGCATCATTTCATGCTGCATTCTATTTGGTTGGTTATTAGATAGTAAAAGAAGGTTAGTAGACATAGGTCATAGCAGCAATCACATTGCAAGATGGTCATCCTAAATTTCTGACACTGTCCCAGACTTTGGTCACAAGACTGTGACAATGGCCATCTTTGAACCTCTCTTACACTGTGATGTAGGACCACCGTTTTGGAGCCATCACTAAAGATATCGCTACATTTCTTTCACGTTGGTCATCGCTCGTCTGGGACAGCCCAAAATTGCACAGTGTATACCCCCCTTAACTTGGCTAATCCCACAACGATCAGTGTTCAAAATGAACCTGCTGCATGGGTCCCCATTCTGTTGCTTGAAAATTTCACAAATTGTATTATTTCATTATTTATAAATGTTATGAATTTTAAAAGATTCTTTGACGATTCTATATCATGTTCTAGAATTTTTGTCATTAAAGTCTTAACACATTAAACTTTGCGCAGTATCTGGTGACAATGTTCTTGTATCCCCTCTTGAGCAAACTTGAGGATTTTTCTGTGCTTCCATTTTGACAACTGTCCAGACAACTGCATCAGACACCCATAAAAGCCCCCATGGGTGTCAAAATATTTCCTTGCCACATAGTCATTATTAAGTCTAACATTTAAATGTCTCTTGGATAATCCCCCTTCGTAAATTGGGGCTTTATTAGTCGCACCTGATCATCATGCGAATAGCCGAGTTAGACAAGTGTAGGCAGTGGTGTAGAGGTCCCTGGAGAAGTGGGTATACTCTTAATTTTTTTAAACAGCCCAAAGAGCACAGGATAAACGCCCTGTTTTGAGAAGTGGGTATACCCTATGCTGACTGAAAAAGTGGGTATACTCCGTATACCTGCGTATACCCTGGACTACAGCACTGAGTGTAGGAGACAAACACCCCTTAAATATGGCCCCTTGTGTTTAAGTGGGGACTTGACGGCACTCCTGCAGGCCCGTGGTGACTTGTGCAGGGAGAGGCAGGCAAAAAAGGAGCTTTCATTAAGAGGTCCTAAGAGGGATAGAAAAAGGAAAAGACAAACGATGAGACATCAAAGGCCTTGAAGAGAAAGCTTTTCCAATAGAGAAAAAAAATTCTGAAAGCTATAAAGCTGTCAAAGTAAACAAGCAGTCTCTGGCTACCGCCAGATCGATCCTTCCTGGAACCCCCCCCCACCCCCCCACCCCCCATCCGCTCACCCATGGCGAAGGAGGAGAGAGGGGTAAAGAACAGCGGATGAGAGGAGAACAAATCAAGAGGCGGTAGCAAGAAGATTGCAAGGACTGAGTGAAGTGCAGAAAGAAATGAGGTAAGAAAAGGGAAGAGAACGAGTAAGAATGCTCCTGTCACTGGAAGGACCATTTCACATTTTGTCAGAGGAGGAGGTACAATCTTTCCTGTGACCATTTTGTTGCGAAAGAAGTCAATGAAGCACTTGCTTTCGCTCTGTGTCCACCTCCCATTAAGATTCCGGGAAACACAGCAGAATTTTGGGTATAGGAACACATAGCCACATAGAACTACATAGTGCATTATTGAGAGAACAAATAGTGCATGAAATCAATCATAGAACTAGTAGGTGGTCTGATTGAAAGCCGTAAAGTCACCTTCAGGAAATACGGCCTGTATAAAAGAATGCAAACATCTAGTGCAGAACTTTAGTGTGTCTGTTTGCATATTTGTTTGATTTGAACTTCTCCCTCTCACAGATGAACTTCTTCCCCCCCTTGTGAGAGAAGAAGCAATGGTGGGATTGTCACAAACAAGAGAAAGGAATTATTATTTGAAAAATTATTATTTAAAAACAAAGACCCCTCTCTGACTCTCCACTAAGGCAAAGAGATGGAGTTCATGAGTCATTGCGGGTTAATTCAATCACAATGCTCATGTGGCAGTGTGCATGTTGTGGTATACAAAGCACCCTCTTGTGTCCTCTGTTCAGTCTTTTTAATATAATAACGCACTGTTCACTTTATAGTTGCACACATTTGCCTCTCATCGTTTATTCTCATCTCGATTAATGTTTGAGTAATTCGTAACAGACCCATTCAGACAGACTGGCCTTTGGAAAAGAACATGCATGACCGGATTTCGGATTGACATCAAATAAGTGATAATATATTGCAGAATGATCTAGCCTGAGATAAAATCAGTTCATTGTGTGCACTACATGAGTCTCGACAGTAGTGATACTATTCCTCAAAGAGCCCACAGGTTTAAATTAACTAAAGATGTGAATGTTTGTTTCTGTTCCTGTAAAATATAATGGTAATTAATTTCAGTAATTCATTTCATATATTTTCAATGACATGAAATACCCCACATATGTTTCATATTCTTATACTTGAAGTGATTATATTTTATATGAAAGGTAAGGTATATTTTATATGCAGAAGTTCTTGCAATGACTAATCCAGTGCCTTTTGATTGTCAAAGTCCATGATGTGGTCTCGTAGAGCCAGTTATATCATGACACATGTCAATGTATGACTGCGATCATGCCTGAGGGAATTTGTTTTACACGTCGATGAGAATGATTCATGTGTTTAGTGCATTCGAAACTTACTCAAAGTTGCGCAGCAGATTGTACAAAGGTGAATGATACCCCCCACATAAGTTGTTTTAGGGGTAAGGCCTTTTGCCATTAGATGTGAAATGAGGATAATTTCAGTCGGAGATTCAAACAGGAAATTGTACCACAAACCCACAGCTTTTACATCTTCCGCCTGCACTGGTTACTAGTACCCGTGGGGACCATATTGTCACACTGAGATTGTTTATCGCTTAGAATCCAATTCCACATAAATACTTACTGCATACACATAGGCTGCCTTCGCACACTCAAGGCCTTGTTTGACATAGTCATTTGATGCCAAAAGGATTTGTGTGATAGGAGTTGGGATGGTGGGTGATATGTGTGTGGAGGTGGGGTGGGAGAAGAGCATCACAGCTCTCTGTATCCCTCTGCTTCACACCTAGTTTGTGCTGGAAGGCAAAAAGGCTATTTTAGGCAGCAAAAAAATGTGTCTGATTTTATCTGCTGTAATTTCATGCACAGTTGGGCTCGCCTCCCTCTCATCCCTTTGCGCTTTATGTGGTGGCAGCGCTTAAAGGGGATTGGGGACTCACATGCCGAGGACAAACCTCTGTTGGGACTCCTTGCTATTCATTACACATATACCCAGCGATCTGTGCGCTGGAAAAGGAGAGAAAATAGCTAAACAATGGGTGATTTGCTGAAAGTTTCCTTTGCCGAAACTGAGTTTGAATTGTTCTCCTTTTTGTATGATGTCTGAGTGGCTGCTGAGTGATGTACTCCTGTCAGTGCCATTTGCTTTACTAGTCAAGCTCCTTTGAAGGCGTCTGTTCTCTTTTCCTTCTCTCCGCAGCAAGAGATCGGAGTCAAGACTCTTCATTTGTGGTACCTCGGTGGTTGAATGACCTACCTAGAGCTGTTCGTTGCATCTTTATTAACGATTAGTTAATTATTATTTAGTTAATTATTATAGATATAATCATAGTTTTGATATTAGGTATTATTTATTATTGTTAATAATAATAATAATAATTATTATTATTATTTGTATTTGTTTTGACTTTAAATTGATACTTAATATTGTTTCTTGTATTATTTTTATTATACTTATTACTTATTTTTGTCATTGTTGTGTTTTTTTTTTTTTACCATGTTGTACCATACTCTATTCAAATAGGTTTTGAACTCTAACACGTTTAAAAGTGCAGTTCTTCTTTGGGCTATACAGTCGGCCTCTAAAACAAATAAAGCCATGTTTAATGTCACTCTACACCGGCATCACAGTACAGTGTACATAACAATACTGTACGATCATTTGTTCTAGTTGTCATGTCCTACTATGTTTCTGTGTTGTTTTGAAAATGTCAGCTGTCAGTTTCCTGTAAGTGTCATGAGGAGAAAATGTGTATCCAACGGTCAAGATTAATTAAATGTGCATAATATGATCACACATTTGCCTAGCAATAGCCCCCTGGCATGATGTATCTTTGATCTGTGATGCACCGTGCTATCGCGGTAGATTGATCCTCGTGTTCTCTGTCTGTCAAAACGACGATTTACGCTTGCCAAGATGTTTGAAAGACTATACTGTAAGATGTTTGGTTCTACTTAGTGCTATGCACCAGTTTCTCCTTAGCTTCTACTCCAAGACTGCAGGGGGCAGTTCTGCGTTTCTATTAGATCATCATTCCATTAAAGAAGAGAGCTGGCTGTTGCCTGGCGCAGATAAACACTGGCCGATAGGAGGGGCATTCACACTGGCGAGTGGGGAACGAGAGTGAGCAAGAGTCTGCTCGTTCGACGGGGACAGAGCACAAGCACCCCGAACTGATGTATGTCTCTAAACTGAAATGACAGCATTTGTCTCACCTATAACCGCTTGCAAATTATATCGCCACATTTTGCAGTACAATACGCCGTCCGTAAATACTCAATAACTGGGACATACAAATTGTTTCAGCTTGTCCTCAGTCGTTTATTATTTTTAATTTTGTATTCACGGCATGACATGTAATCATCTAGTAGTTTGATGGGGCTTCTACGGATTATGATGCCACCCAAGTTTCAGCTTTTGGCTGTTATGGCTTTTGGAATTGCCATGATGTTCATCGAGAACCAAATCCAGAAACTGGAGGAATCTCGGACGAAGCTAGGTAAGTTATGCTCCCTACTGAAGACAACATTTTTTTTGTTGTTGTTGGTCACGGTTACAGCTTTTGTGTACAGGTCGCCAGCATAACTACCCTTCGCTAGCTAGCCACGTTAGCTGGCTGGCTACACTAGCTTTCTAGTTTCCATCCGACATCAGTGTAACAGTTTTTCGAGCCAACTGGATTATTTCGTCATGAACACAGTGATTAACAATAGACACGGCATTTCAACAACTGCGAACTTCTTCTTTCAGAACTGTACACTGTAAACCACGGGTGTTAGCCAACATCACAAAGATTTGAGAAGAGCTAGCTACCTTAGCTAACTTAATCAGCTAACATCATTCCATAGCTGCTTCTGATTTCACTGTACCCAGTTGCGACTCAAACAGCTGTGAAATGGCTAGCATATCAGTCTTTTCATCCACAAATAGCACGATAGCATAACGTCCCTAGCATGCGTAATGGTTCACCTGGTTCCACAATGGTTCCAGGTAGAGGGCCAAGTTCAACTCATGGTTTTCTGATGTAGCTAACTGGTGGCGAAAGGATAGTGTATGCAGGTTACCGTAGATAAATCTTAATTTTCTACAGTGAGGATCCGTTAAAGTGGTACTGTAGCCTTTCGGTAACATAACTGCCGCGTGGTGGTCTTCATGTCTTCGTTCAGGGTGCTTCATAGCAGACACAACTAGGTTGATACCCTAGGGTAGCAGCAGTGTAATGTTGTTTTTGCAATATACCCTTTGTCAACAATTCACACCTGACCACACATAGCTTTATTTTAGAACGTGAAATAGATGAATATGTCTAAATGATCACCAATGTTAATCAGACGGGGATGTGTATAATTTTGGTAATCACCTCGCATCATTCTGGAGAGTTTTCTGTCGACTTGGGCGCACATCTGCTTAGATATCTCTGTAGGCAGACTGCCCGAATCTCCAGAGGGTGCTTCCCTGTAATCCCATTGCGGTTTATTAACATTATCTCAAACGAACATTATTTGTCTCCAACCTCGGTTGAAGAAAAGGCGACTGCTATAATATGAAATGGATCAGCGTATTTGATAAAAAGCATAGGATTTGCTGATGAACTAAGAGCTACGGTCTTGTTTACCCCTTCGTTCAGATGGAACTGTTTCGTAATGGCTCACTTCCCACTGCCTTTAATGACCCGTGTGAGGAAAAAAGTATTCGCGACGCAGGTGCTGCGCATACATCCGTGCAAAGCTGCTGAAACAAGCCCAGTCTCTCCAACGCTGAATAAATTGCCACAGAGACTGGTCCGGTCAGGGGGATGTGGAATTCAGTGAGCACCTAACACAGTGGAAAACCTCATTAGGCCCACCAGATTTCTTGGAAGTCTGATTTCACTTGCAGTACCCTGAAGTATAGGAAGAAATGCTTGTAGTTTGTGCTTTGTGTGCATGTGGAGTATTATCGTTGTCAGAGGATGACATCTCATCGGCTCTGTGGGGGAAAAAATGGTCAGTTGTTGCCATCTCATAGTTTCACTAATGTATGGATTTGGTTGGTTGAAATACAAGTCATGACAAGTGGTAGGCTAGTGCTCATTTTGCATGTCCCAGGCTCATGTTGACACATTGTCCCAACTTGACACTTTAGGGTATATTCATCCTGCTTTAAGGCACGTGGACTACTGTTTCTGTGTGCACATGTTATCTTACAGCTACATCTGTTACGGTTAGCCTATGTCTTCAGTTTTTGTTTGACAGTGAGGAAAGAACCGGTGTAGACATTGGATGAGAGCATTCTTGGCTGTGAATTAGACTATGTACCTCAAATTAATTAGAAAAAAAGTATATTGTTCTTGACCTACATTTCCACACAAAAGAGTACTATACAGTACTTTGGGGATGAGGAAAGAAGAGGTGTAGACATTGATTGAGAGCATCACCATCAAGGTTATGAATACACCTATGTTTAATTAAATAAAAAAAGTTCTGTTGTTGCAAACCTACATTTTCACAAAAGAGTTCTATGCAGTTAGTCACTGTGAGTCTTAATTTGGAAGGATACATAGTAGTGCTGTTGCTCAAGACTGCTTTAGATTTGTGATGCTTTTGTCGTCTGATCACTGCTTTGACATCATACTGAAATAGAAGAGTGTCCTGCTGCTCATAGAAAGAAACATTTCCTTTTATATTATGTCTTCCTCAAAGGATAATATGATGCAATAAGAATGCAGCCTTTTCTACATGGAAGCTGAAGCATGAATGAAAAGGGTTGCTTGGTTTGCTGGCTTGCTCACATAACCGTTAAGTGGTCAGGAGAACCAGTTCACTTTATGAATGTGTTTTAGCTTACACAAATTACCCGGCTACGTAGGCTATCTTTTTGCAGAACTGTTTTAGCTTGTAGTGGTGCATTAACATTATGGGTGAGATATGAATCTTAAGTCCAATAAGTCTTGAGATAATTAATTACAAGGGATTAAATGGAACAGTTTGTAGGAGGAGTCTGAGGTGATTGATGGGCACTGCAGGTCATGGAGCGTAGGATGAATACTGAATGGAGAGGAGGTTTGGTAAATAGAAGGCAAAACCGACAACTCACTCTTTTCCGTGAACATTCTGTTGCCTGCCATGCACCCATGGGTTTTAGCAGCCTTGCTAGCATGCCCGCCTCCCAGGTTGCACCTTCCAGTCCACACATCATCAACAAAATATATGGCTCTATGAAGTTATTTTTTAATACATTTCCACCCAGTGAAGTATATTATCTGCGACTTTTATTTGAAAATGAAGACCAGAGGGCTAGATAGATGCTCCCAACTGGGTCCAAGATGAGACTCCACTGAATTTTACTAATCAGCTACGGGAGGCTTACCGGAATGGTAGACATCCAAGGTGTCCAAACATGACCGTTCTGCAAGTCATCATGAGGTAACTCACAACCCAGTGAGTACCTGGTGTTAAATGCCGTAGAATTACTGGAGGGGCTGTTTATGGGAGAGCCACAACTGTTGTCCAGCCAAGGCTAAGGGCATCGGTGTTACTAAGCGGACGGTTCCCTTAAGATACAGGGAGAAGAGTAGGAAAGGGAAACAAACTTTCAGTAAGGAGACCTCAGGAGGAGGCTGCCAGAGTGCTGCCTTTGCGCAGCACGCTTAATTGGGGACCTTGCTCTGATGACTCCTAAATAGAGTGATTTATTCCGTCTGCCAGTTGCCTGCCACTTTGCTGCTCCGTGCCTAGGTTGCAGTTATAACTCTGAGGAATTTGAATGCTTGGACCACAGTGCAGCTTTCTGCAGTGGGCACAGGCTGAACCGAAGCCCTCGCAATAAATACACCTGTCGTTTCTTTGTTCGTTGTTTGGTATCACATATATGTGCCATGCTGCACAACTTGTGAAGGCCTCCAGAGAAAAAGTGTGCCACCTTTGTTGAATGCACATGGATTGACTGAGATGTTGGCTAGATAGGCTAGTCTGTGTTTGTTATAACACAGACCTCCAGAGACGTGCTTTGAGTAGGGGGGGGGGTCACTAGCCTTCTTTCCCCATATCTTGAACAATTTTATAAAATATAGATTACATGACGATGACAATAAACGAGCAGGGATACTAGTATTCAAATAGTTATGCTGCAAATGGAATCCAGATATTTGATTATCCACGCACACCCCTAAACTCAACCTTGACATTATTCAGTTGGTCTTGCGTCATGGCTGTGTTTACACTCCGGCTAAGCCCTTGCACTGCCTCTGCCATTTCTCCCCAGACACAGTTGCCTATTTTCTTCCCAATCTTCTTTCAGTCGCAGCCAGTGATCCAAAACGACCAGTGGATGGGTCACTGAGGCAGAAAGCCTTGTTGGCAGTCGTAGGTGTGTGAGGAGTACTACCCTCATACCCCTGCACCCCCCTACCCCTTTTTTCTGATTCAAGTAAACTCCTTGTTCTTTCAATCCTCTTAAAAATGCCTGAAGGGGAAGCATTATTTTCTGGCTGGCTTGTTTGCAGCCCCACTGGTGGGGGTTGGGGGAGTGAGGAAGAGCAGTGGGATCCATTTTGCTGTCCTCTGCGATGTAACAAATTATGCTATTTGTAAGTCTAAGTGTGCTTGGAGCAGGTTTAATTTAGCTTTCCGTCCACTAGCAAATTACTAAATCCCTTGCTTTCTTCAAGGGAAAGAGAGAGGAATTGAAACTGGACTCTTTTTCTGTTGCAGATTGATCTTTGTTACTGTGTAGACCTAAGGCTAACAGGCTTTCATAGCAGTGATCGTGCCTTATGTTGTTTGCCATGCAGTCAAGCAGTGCTGCATGATTATTATTTTTTCAGCAACTAATTACTTTGATCAGAAGAGTAGGACACCTTGTCTAGAGGAGAAAGATGGAGTAAGACTTTGAGGTGGAGTGTGAAGGAGAGGGAGAGGGAGAGGGAGAGGGAGAGAGAGAGAGAGAGAGAGAGAGAGAGAGGGAGAGGGAGAGGGAGAGGGAGAGGGAGAGAGAGAGAGAGAGAGAGAGAGAGAGAGAGAGAGAGAGAGAGAGAGAGAGAGAGAGAGAGAGAGAGAGAGAGAGAGAGAGAGAGAGAGAGAGAGAGAGAGAGAGAGAGAGAGAGAGAGAGAGAGAGAGAGAGAGAGAGAGAGAGAGAGAGAGAGAGAGAGAGTTAGTTCATCTTAATTGTGAATGATGGGCCGTCAGGAGAGGTGTTTGGATTGTCTGGCCTGTGGTTGTGGAGCCTCGGAAAAGGCTCAGGCCACTTTAAACAGCAGGAGGCTGCCAGCTCACTCCACATGGAGCTGCGCACTAGCCACCCCTCAGGCGCATCCGTGATCGTGTCTTGCAGAACAATGTCTGGACTATCCAGAGGCAGTGCGGCCGCTGAAACAATGTCAGTGGGTTCTTATCTGAAGAGGACAGGAGGGTAAGCCACTGGGCAAACTGTTGTTCTAGATGATCTCACGTTGATGGGTTATTGATTCCAAAGGATCTGTGGCTTTCTGATCACCCACCCCCACCCCATCAAGGAAAAAAAAAAATGGCAGCAAATGAAGGAGAATTTCAAAGTCGAATGCACTTCCTTTTTTCTGTGGTTACAAAGCCTGTGTGAAAGTTTAGGCTGGTCAGGCAGGACTAATAGTGAGGAGCTGGAAGAGCTGAGAGTGAGCCATTGATGCCATTGAGTTGCCATCAAAACCCCTCTCTGCCATTCTCCCTCAGTCACGCTGAAAGTGGGCTCTTACGCACAGAAAATGCCATGGAAACATACCCAAAAAAAATCCAGAACAGAATACTTCTTGCGTTGCCCTTCATTTTTCACATCTCCCAACATGGTGTGCCTGAGCCCCTTCAATTGATCCTGCCTAAATCCCCTGTTATTAGTGGCATTAATGCGTCAGTAGTGTTGCCACACTATGCTCATGGTCACACCCATGATGGATGGCCAGGCTTTTTGTGGATGGTGACCTCAATTGTTTGCATCACGTATGGAGAGACGGATTTAAAATGGGAAGCCAAGCTATATCTGCCTCTTGTGTCCTGTACTTTAGAATTGTTCATAGACGTTCATCATGTATGTATAAGCTTCTTATCTACAGCTTTCCACAGCACAGTGGAGATGTAGTTTGCGTGTCGCTTGATTTTTTTTCATCCTGGGACATGAAATCTCATCCCTGATATAAGCCCAATATTTCGAGGGCCATTTTTCCTGAGGCAAAGCCAAATCAACTCCTTAAATCCCCACATCATCCTATTTTTTTAATCAGATGTATTCATTCTCAAGACAAGAGGGTCCAGATGCTGCCATTTTCTGGATAACAAGCTACAGCAGTGGTGTTCATTCAGCTGAACGTTTCATGGTTGCTGGTCCATTTTGAAACAAACGTCTGCGCTGTGTTTGCTGGCCCCTTTCTCTTCCCCTGGTGCTGAGGACTTTTTGGAGAAGGCTGCATGTCTTGAAGAGGGGAGTAGCAAAGAAAGGGGAGTAGGAAACCCACTGAGACTGGTGTGGGAACAGTAGAACGTCTCAATGCACCTCGGTTCCTTCCCATTGCTACATTCCTTAGCATAACACTAGGAAATGTTTCTCTTTTTTTCCCTCTTTTCTTATATGGGGTTGGATTCTCTTTGACAGCAAGTGAGTTTCCTTGGTGAAGGCGCTGGGAGAAAGGGGATGTTTGATGAAGAGATTGACAGCCGCCTCTCTGAACGCGGATAAGCCCTTGTTCTTTTGTGCACCTCGGCTCTCTGCTGGCTCTTATCACAAAGAGCCCAGCCTTTTTCTGTGCAGTCTGGCAGAGTCCGCACTTATGAGGGTGCAAATCACGTCCATACACCCTCTAATTGCATGGTGTGGGGACAGGGGGAGGTGTTCAGCGAAAATGGGTTCCTCTCTTCTGTTCTCTTCTACATGTGGTGTCTGTTTTAAAAAAATATATATATATATTGTATTCTTTTGAAATACTCCAACCTGCCAAGCAGAGAAATTAATCATTAATCATTTTAACACTCTTGCTTTTGCCATAGAACTCAATGTTTTGTGCTATAAAAGACAAGAGAGGCTGTCTTAATTATATCCAATGTGATGTCTAGTTGCAGTCCAATGCAGTCTTTGTTTAAATGGTCATTGCACCCCTTGAAATGTACATTGAAATGACTAATGAATGAATAATGCAATGGATTTCACTGAATCAAAATTGGTATAAGTGTGTGTATGAAGTGTAATAAGTGTATGAATCAACTATAGAGTGTCATTTACAACAATAGAAAATCTTACATCTTAAATGCGCTAATTAACGCCCATCCCTTCTGCGTGTGGACACAGCCTCCCTGTAGGATAAATGTGTAGCCTTGCTCTCTTCCTGTCCGAACTCCCTCTGCTCCTAGGGAGCTGGCTGAGCTTGGGGGTAGATTGGCAGCATGTGTGTTAGTCAGTGCCGGCCGGTGGAGTGATGAATAGATTCCAGGCGGAGGGTGATTTATTCGTCTGCAGCACGTTGTACCTCCCTCAGTGTTTCTCTATTAATCTCCTCCTGGGAGCTTCGCCTTTTTGTATTAATCATGCTAGGCTTTGATGAACGATCCGCTCGAGCCACAAATGGCACCGGACCAGCGTTAGCCAGACCGCACACCGGGTTAGCGTTCTGGTGGGGTTAGGGCCTTCCTCCCGAAGCTTTAGTCAGCAGGCCGGCTCACCATGGGCCGAGCGGTCCGAAGCCCTGTAGGTGTGGACGGTAACTGATGACTCCTCCGGCCACGGCTGGCTGCTCCAAGCCAAGATGGCAGGATGAGTTATTCAGCTCGTGTAAGGAAGGGGGGAAAAAGATGTCAGATGAGTTTTCTTTGTTAGGATGTGTTTACCTGCATTGTGGTGTTTGTGTGTGTGTGTGTGTGTGTGTGTGTGTGTGTGTGTGTGTGTGTCGTGTTTGACTTGAAGTTACTTTTTAGAGGTCAGGTTAGGTAACATGGTCAGTTCTGTTTGAGGCTGAGGCCCAATCCCAATGTCCACACCAATAGACTTCCAGGTGCGATCCTGCTAAATCCATGAGGCCTTAGGGCTGTCCCCCTGTTAAACACTCAAGTTCATGAGTGCTCTCTCGCAGACATATAAGGCCTTTATGCACACGTTCTGTAAGTCCACATTTCTGCAGGGAATAACCCACAGTTTCTAGCGTTGTGACGGGGTTACCAGGAAAAGCCCAGAAACTTAAACGGTAAACAACCACCATCAAATGGGAACTACATTGACGAGCATTTAAAAAAAGCATGCAATCAGAGGAGTGCACATACATAGTTTATTCCTTATCATTTTGATGCTGTTTGGGCAAAAAAAAGCTCTTGTCCACACTGCAAGGCAACACGTTCAAATCAGGCAGTCGGTCCCTGAAGTGCCTTGGCCGTGAAGAAAGTGCCAAATTAGGCCTTAGGGGGACATTGGAATCAGGCCTGGGAGACTACTTGTATGCTGGTCACGAAACAAATAAATAAATGATCAAACAACCTAATTTGAAGACAGGAATGAATTAGCCTTAATTTAGGCAAATTGGACTCGCAGAACATGAATGCATGCCCAGGAAACGTGTTGGGCTCAGTAAGATCCTCATTACTCTTGATTGGTTTTATACTTCAGGTCCTGTGCTGCAGGATGAGCTGATGTTAGTAGCCTTGAATTCTCAGACATGGCACAGACACGCACACACACACACACACACACACACACACACATAACTGCACTCTCTGGCAAGTTATCCTTGTGGTGCTGAATCTGCTGTACACTGCAGTTCTCTGCAATGTCCTGAAAACTGTTGTATAGCTAGTTGTCCTTGTTTTGTCAACACCGCTTCAGGGCTTCAGTATCCTCACTGTCTGGGCTCTGCCTCACTATCTCAGCTCAGTTACAGACCAGAAACCCTCAGCTGCCAAGTTTTAATCACACAGTTTGTGTCCATGTTCAGGCAGATGACAAGGGTGACAACATAAAAAATAGGTTTATTTTGAAAATGATCACTACTGAAATAGAGGGGACTCAATACCAATGGGTCACACTCACAGGGCTGATCCAAATGCTTCAGTTTTAAGTCTCGACCACACTCCAATGCACTCTCGACCACACTCCATCACTAGTGCAACATTCCAGAAAAGGCATCAGACCGTAGTGGGCACCGTGAACTTCATGGAAGGTCATTTTATCCTGAACACACAAATATGCATTCTGGAATGAAAATGTTGATATCAGAAACATGCATTAACCTGATGGCATAGTCTGAAGCTGTTTCAGGACAACACAATAGTCAGGGCACCTAATTATTTGCCCGTTTGCAATAGAAATTAAGTAATTGCGTCAAATAACAGCTCTGACCTTTTTTACTTGGGCAGTATAGATTTGTATAAAATGTTTAGTGGCATATCCCTTCATAAACATGCATAGATCTGTCATTTTTTTGCCATGTTAGTATTTTTATTGATAACCCGACAACATGTCAGACAGGATTTGAGTAACACCTCAGAAATTCCTGGCTGTGTTGTTGCACTAATCTCATACTGCCGTAGTATGACGTATGTTACTAGTCTCATTCAAAACATTTTACTTTGCATCACTGCGAGAAATTGAAAAACTAATTTGACAGTAACATGATAGGATGTCAGTTAATCTTGTTGTTTGATAATCTTGTTGCTAAAATCCCACAGCTTGAACTAGCGCTTGGTCACCATCCACTCCCCTTACATTTGGGTAGTAAACGAGAGTTTTCTTTAGCAGATACAGGAAAACAAATCGGTGCCAGGCCTCCAACTGCCTGCAGCAGAAACAGTCATGCATGGGATCTATCCACAGAGGCCCCCTTTATGCCAAAGATGAACATGCATCGCATGCGTCAAGGTGTGTGCTATTCAGCGGTCATCTCTAAATCAGGCTAATACAGGAATGTGCATTTCGGTCCCCTGGAGCCAAGGGCAGACCCTGTGTTGATGACGCAGTGGGAGGGAAAATGAGCTGCTCTTTGGTGGTGAGCAGTGAGTGTGCCCACCGCAACATTGCCCACTGTGGTGTTATCGATCTCACAAACTGATGCTCCTGATAAGTGGGCAGTATGGCAGATTGACCAGATAAGAATGTCCGCTGATGTATCAGGCACAAATATGCATCTCACATAATGCATCCCCCCCCCCCCCCCCCCCCCCCCCCCCTTTGTCTAAATGAGATGCAGCGCTAGCATGCTGGCAAACACAATTAGTCTAAGCAGACAGAGATAGAAAGGCCTGTGTGTTGGGCTGATTTATGAGTGTCCCGTGTAAATATAGGCCATGGCTCATGGTATTTGGGCAACAGGTAGTTCTTTGTTCTCCTGTTAGCATGACTGCCATTTGTCCTAATAAATCTCATTATATAACATTTCCTCTCTCCCTAATGGCAGAGATTTTCTTGTAAGACATAATGAAGATTGTGCAGGAGAGCAGCAGCGAGGGATGTGTTCTTCTACGTCTTAAGAGTTCACCGTGAAGAGGTGATTAGTTAAATGCACTCATGGTTCTGGAGCTATTTTGTTCGCTACTATAAATGGAAGAAATAGCTGTGGTTTGGTTTGTCTACATTTTACATACAACTACTATCATCTTGCCTTTTGGAAGATATGTAACACTTTTAAAATTCCCTTGGTATTAGGTTTTATGCCATTAGACTTGGGCCCCGTCCCATTTGTCTTCCCTTCACCCTACCATTTGGACTCGACTTTGGACTTTTTGGAACGAAAATAATTTCCTAAACCTTCCCTAACCTCCCTATCAAACTGTTTAGACGAATTACTGGTTCTCAATGCTATGTCATAGAAAGCCAAAGGTAAGTACGTTTTAAAATGAATCAAACGTGCATCTTGACCACACACAAGTTGATTGACTTAACATTGGAGTCGAATGTAGGTTAATGTAATTGTTAACACAAATGCAGTGCTTGACTGTAATTAAAAACCCTGGTACTCTTGTCTCTCAAATCTGTGGTTTGTTCCCAGCAGGCTAGAGGTCGGTTTCAAAAGGGAACATGCTGAGGCCTATACTGGAATGAAGCCCATAATTAGCAGTTAGCTTCCAGCCTGGAGCTCTGAGAGAAGAGCAATGGCAAGACAACCTGTACTGTGCCTTTTAAATTCAGTCATCTTGTAGTATGATGGTGTGCGTGTGTACGTGTGTGTGTGTGTGCATGTCATCTGTGTGATCGTTCGGACAGAGCCTTTGATTGAAATTGTTGCAGGTCTGAGTGTTCAGCCGAGATTGAGAGTTCTCTGGCTAATCCTCGGATACAATTACAGCCTTTGACCCGTCTCTATTTCCTCTGGGCACCCTTGTGGATTTGCTTTGACTTTCTCTTTTAATTCATTTTCAGTGGGCTGTGAATGGCTCAGGTGAGCCCAGAGATCTCTCTGGCAGTCTTTCTACCTCTTTGATGACTAGCTGTTTTTCTCTCCATGTCTGTCAGTCAGGTGTTGCCTCTGAGGAGCTGAGGGACCGGCCTCTGCGGGGCTCTGTCTACGGCTCACCAGTCGAGTTGGGACTTGGGGTCAGACAGTGGTTGGTGGTAGAGGGGTTAACATACAGTGTTCTGCCTTCCTGCCTCCTCCCATTCTTTTTAAATGTACAGCAGTGGCTTACGGAGTCATGTCTTGTAAGCAGCCATGTGGACAGTGGGCGTCTCATGAAGGGTTTTTACCCAGATGTTTCGGCAAGGTGACGCCCCAAGCAACTTAAGGTGACAGTGCCTTGTGGCTGCCAATAGGATACTGGTAGGCCTAATTGTTCTTCTCCCTCTATCGCTGGCTGTTATGCAAGACGGAGAGGCGGAAACAGCAGTGACTGTGGAACATGCGGTGAATATGAATTTCCATGCACCAAAGAAAAATCATTTCAGCTGTGCTCATGAACATCACATGGGTCGATAAAAGGCGTTTTGATATTGATTTGAACCTGCATATTTCAGGTTGAGTACATTCACTGATATGCCTGTGTTTTTTCCCATCATTTTCCAATAATGGAGAGGTCTCTTTGTGCTGATATCTTTTTTTCAAAAATGTTTGTTCTCATTTCCTTGCCCCAACCAACAGGTTGACTTGTGATAGTGGATAGAGGAGCAGTCATTTTAGTAGGCTACGTACTGCAGGGGTGCTTTAGTACCAGTCCCTCTATTCTTAATGAATTATTTATATAGTGCTGTGTCTGTTACTGTGACTTTCATGCTATATTTCACTTTTGCACACTTTTTCACAATCACTGCCAATTCTATTTTCTCCCTTCTGTCCGTTCAAGTCAATTCTGCTCTGCCAGTGTTGCTGGCTTCTTGAGTTTTTAGTGTCTGTATATTTTAGTTGCAGCACTCCAGGCTTATTTTAGCCACGGTAGAATCACTCCTGGCACCTGTCACTTTGTGGGGTTTGACAGGCGGCTCTTGAGTTTTTGCCGTTGCTGCAGGAGATAGCTGTGTCTTGACTGGGGCAGATGTGACTGTGGGGAAAAGTCATGTGTCTATTCTGGGTCTGACCATGTTGTGTCCTAAAGAAAAACCTACCAAATGGAGCTCATTGTTGGTTGTTTCCTAGAAAGAATGTTCAAACAAGTCATTGGAATCTCAGCCTTTAAATTCCGATTTAGAGGGTATTTCAACAACTTTGGAGATTGTCATAAGTAGGATTTTGGTAGCATTTCTGAAGAAAAACGTTGTATTCAAAATGCAAATCAAATATGTCAACACGATTAAAAAGATAAACTTAACTGCTTTCTCTGGCTCGTACTCTTGCCCTCACTCTGACTCTCCTAACTCTTGTTTTCTCTCTCTTTCCCAAGTCTCTCCCTCTGGCTGGCCCCAGGTCCTCTCTCTCTCTTGACTGGCCTGCCCAGAGACTCTTCTAGGCGTCTGGGGCTGGTAGGAAGCCAGAGTGCATCACATCAACCTGGTTGACAGCTTGACTGTGATGTACGAGGCCCAGAAAGTGCTGTTCTGACCCCTCCATCGCTCCCCCTGCCCTCTACTGTCTGTACAATGAATGCGTGTGCTCACACGTTTTTATCTGGAATTCAGTGTCAGGGCTGAAGTGTCGCACCAACGACCCTTTCAGATAACAGGCCAGGATATATGTGACAGGGCACTCACTCCTCCCACATAAACAAGCTTGATGTGATATCTGAGCATCCCAGTGTTACTTCAGCATCAAACAGCGCTGTTAATTAGAGTCAGCCTTTTGTCTGTGCATTGATCTTGACAGGCAAAGGTGATACGATCTGATGGATGCTATTTGAATGGAGGTTTATTCATCACCCACCTTCAGAGTTGCACTTTGTTTTGAAAAGGCCTCAAACATTCGGAGGGTAATAGCGTTGCAATCCCTGAGATCCGTCCCTTTTCAACTTCTGCTTCCTTATAGCAAGTCAACTTTGTAGGTTGGTAATGCGGTACACTTTTCATTTTGAATTATTCATGGAGGCGAGCATGAGCCCGAGCCCAAGCCCAAGCCAAGTGGGTTGCTGCTGTTCATCGTGTTTATTGTGTATCCTCAGCTTGCTTTTAAAAACAGTGCCTCCTTTTCTCTTTTTCCTCTTCTTCCCTTCAGAAGTAACATTTTAAGCATCAAGCTGAGTAAGTGATTCATGGCGAAGTGCATTGCTGCCGAGATTAAATGAAAGAAAAAAAAATCAGGATTTAGCGCAGATACTTTTTTCTCTCTTTTTCTTTTTTTTTCTGAGTATGCACTGGATGAATAATTCACTGGTAAATCTTTGGGGGAAATGCTGATCAAAGAGGATTCATCCCTTACAATGGAAGCTGTTTCCTGCTTTGGTTTCCTTCTGAAAGAGACCCCAGGGGCTTGGAGGCCTGCACGAGGAGGACTGCACCAGCAGGAGAGCGCTTGTGATTCCATCTCCTCACGTAGAGTCAGCTTTTGAGTTGATGTGAGGCCTTTTCGGAGGCCCAGTGTTGTCGACCAGGAAACCAGCACAAATATTTCTTCTTTCCTAAGGTCCCTTCTCCAATTGGTATTGTGATTCGTGTAGAGATGCTGCCCTCAGATATCCGTGCTCTGCCATGTCCTCTCTTGGGTACAAGCCCATTTTTTTTGGTGGTCTGCTCTACAAGGCTGCTGATTTCTTTGGGATGATTTTTTTTTTACCCTTTTCATTTAGCAGGGAATGGATGTGTATGGTGCCTGTAGGTAGAAATCCTTTGCCAGAACCCACTGTTTTCTTTCTGTGCATTACACAAGGCAGAAGAGAACTTGACTGGGAGCGAGACGGAGGATGACAGAGTTGGGGAGGGGAAGGAGCATAGAATAGGGGCTGTGAGCGAGAGTTGGTGGCAAATCTGCATTGCTGGCAGGATTTGTTAAATCTCCACAGAATCAGAGTAGTGTGCATTCACTCAAAGGTGACTCTACCTGGGGATCTATGCCTGCGGTATCTTTGAAGCACTTTCCCTTTTCCTCTGCCTTTTAAACCCCCTATCCCTGACGGCTATACCAAACCTCGCTGAGAAACTTGCCATTACTCCTTCATTTAGAGCAAAGCCTTGACTTATTTCAGCTATTTTGGGCACATATATGACTGTTTATTTTCCAGGTACACCGGAACAGTCCAGACAGGTAGAGCTGAAGTGGCTTAATTATTATGCTCTGAAGTATGATGATTTTGGTCAGAGGAAATGTTAGTCCCACCGAGCAGATGGACTCCTTTCATCTTTTAAAAATGCTTCCGCTTTGATCCTCCATACCTCTTGCTACACACAAACACACCACCACGTTCACACACACTTTTATCACAACAGAGGCTTTTGTTCATGCATTGTCAGCCTTTGAAGTCTGCATTCTGGCTTCTTATGACATTCCCCTGTGGTTCTCTGGTCCAGAAACTTCTGCCCTTCCATTTAGATGAATCACCAAAGTTTTTTGTTCATCCAGGACATTGAAACATAAATAGCACATTTTTCACAAAGGTCAATTAAAGGTGATTTTTTTTCTTTTTTCAAGTCCATTAAATATGGGTTACTACTGACCAGGGTCACTAATACCCACATTCTCAGTAATGTTGACCATAGCCATTGAGGAAGTTGGGAAGATGATATGGTGAACACTGATCACTTCGTTCTTAACTTTTTTATAAGATTTTCCGCAAGGATCTATATATGCCCAGAGGTATTTTCCACGGTGATGAATTTTATGACATCGTTAGCAAGCATCATTGACTTGTCACACAAACTGTAGTGTGATGGAACATCTCAAAAATAACCAAAATGGGGAGAAGGGGAAAGAAAATTGAATGATGCCCCGAAAGAAAAGAAAGAGAATTCAGCAGCAGTCGGATCTACCCTGAGATGGCACTTAACAAAAATGACTCCCTTCCCGTTGCATTTATCTCTGTTGGCGAAGTAATAGGGCTCCCATTGTGAAATTCTCTTCACTTATATAAGACTGTTTATCCTCTCCCCAATGTCTCGCTGCACATTTTTATCTCCTGCCTCAGAAACACAAGGCCGCTAAAGGTCATTAGCGAGGCCTTATTCCACTGATGTATTTTTGGACAGCTAAGGATGTCATGACCAGGCCACCAACAGACACAGGGTGAGTAAGTCGGGAACAGTTTGCTTCATTTTAAGGAACTGCCACCAAAATGTTCTTGACCAAGGCACTAGGAATACTAGTGATTTTTGGTCATGCTGTTAGTGTTTACTTCTTTAATAATGAAATAGCTTATTTATTCCACATTCAGACGACATATATTTTTTTTTCTCTCCCCTCCATTTGGCTTTGAAAATACCTGCCCAGCCTACCTGCCCAGCCTACTCCTGTGGAACGGAACAGATTGGTCTGTCAGGATGTGAACCCTTTGATGAAATCCTTTTTTCCCTTTCAATGTCCTCAGGGAAGTTTTTAGAGGGTATATCATGCAGCATTTTACTGTGAAACATGATACAAGAACACATGCTGGATTGATGAGGTCAGGAGAAGTGAAGTAGACTAGACACTGTTAAAAGTAAGGTTTGCCACTCTATGCAAAAGTAGTCCGTTTTTTTTTGTCTCTCTCCTCAACTGCCAGTGCATTCACTGCCTACCAAGCTGGCTAGGCTCAGCATCAACCTGTTCATATGGTTTTCAATGGCTCAATTTGTTGATTATGATGTCTCTAGTGACGTTTTGTTTTCAAAAGAACCTTGGAAGACTTCAGATTGGCACAGAAAGACCATTAAAAAGACCATGGTGTCAGGTGGGGTATCCCCAATCCAAAGACCTAAATTTAGGGAATAACGAGGAAAAAAACGGTTGTGCCACAAATTTCTGTCTGTGAGACTGTGGGGGCATTCTAAGTAGCCAGAGGCTTAATAGAAAAGTGCAGAAAAGAAATGATTCTTCTTCGGTTCAGAAGCCAAGGGAGACAAAAGTGGGCTTTCTCCCATCCACCAAGAATCAGTCTTAAATCACAAAGTTCATTTATAATGTACCACACTTGATAGCAGTTTAACCTCTGGCACATGAAATTGCAATTTCCAGAAAAATAGACCCAGGTCATGGCTGGCTGGAAGTTCTTTGCTCATCCATAATTCATGGAGGAAACACTTGCTTCAGCGTTGTAAAGTGGGTGTTACTGGGGTTGAGTTTGACTCTGTAAGGTTATTATAATAATCACAGCTGGCAAGGCTGGGAATTTAAAGATTCATGTTAATGCTGCAATTCCCATATGGTAATTCTTGCAGGAGAACAGACGCCTTGTTTTTATTTGAAAGCTCCTGACTTTGCCTGTAGTGTTTGTTATTTAAAGGAATATTGTGGCTCAGACTTCAAAACCAAGATATGCGACAGTGTGTGGTTAGTGGTGAAATGAAATGCTTTGTGTGGTTAAAGGAATATAGTCAATACAATTTGTCTTTGTTGCATATGGGTGTGATGTGTGGTGACATGAGACAGA
This sequence comes from Sprattus sprattus, assembly GCF_963457725.1. Taxonomy (NCBI): domain Eukaryota; kingdom Metazoa; phylum Chordata; class Actinopteri; order Clupeiformes; family Clupeidae; genus Sprattus; species Sprattus sprattus. The sequence goes on along the minus strand of NC_137921.1, from coordinate 46,847,668 downwards.
AGCTGTATAAATGTACCGGTGGCCGTAAGCTAGCAAAGAGTCCACTGACTTGTAAAGTAATGGCAAGATTTGACCCTTCATTTTGTAGTTTTGGATTCTTAACTTTCCTTTGTTTTGTTTCGTTTCTGGTGAATTATTAGATTCAACACGGTCAGATAAAAAACTATCATTATAACAAGGTGTAGGCCAAGTATCTCATATCATATTTTACTTCCAATTATGTGTTGGTATTCAAAAGAAAAGCTATATTGTAGAAATATTTAGTACCCCTATCTGTTTCTCACACCATTCATAAATCCTTGTATCTTGTTAGGAATGTTCAAATGCTTAGTAGGTTTCCGAAGACATTTCTTCAAAAGGATTGCTTATGTTCTCTTAACCTCTATATCTTACCTGTGATTAGAGCATTTTGGCAAGGTGTAGGGCCATTACAGAAATGGTGTCATTTTTTTTTGGCTCTTGTTTAATCAATATGCTTGAACAATTGAAGTATACTATTTGTAGCATGTGAAGCACTGTCCTTTTTCAAAACGGGAAAGTCTTGAGAGGATGAGTCTAACTACAAAAGAACTGGATCTGGGACTTATGTTTTTGTCACTTGGAAAGTTTCAAAGAATCAGTCACTTAAAGTAGCCTATTAAATGACTCATGACACTCTCTCTCTTGGTTCTCATTCAGCAGTTAGCCTCTGGGCTGAAGCTTAATCCAGCTGTTGTCATGTTCAGTATTTTATGGTTAAAAAGTGAGATTTTCTTGCACCTTGCATCTAATACAGCTGACAATTCAACCAAAGGAGAATGCAAGAATAATGAGAGACCTCACCTTTCCTCCACCTTGCCTCTTCTAATGTCCTGTTTTCAGCTTTAATGATAATGGCTTAAGAGGACATGTTGATGACTATGATGAGATATCACTTGGCACCTGTGGTTAATGCCATGTCCTTCATCTGGGTGAAAGATTTAATAGTCTTATCAGGCATCTGTTGTCCACTTCTGATGATACACAGCCTTCATTCCAGTGCCAGAAGGCTCACCTCTTGGCAAGAAATCGATGGACCAATTAAAGCACTGTACCCAACCCTGCCTGAAGGCCCCTGAATGGAGAGGGTTGACTTGGGCGTGTGCCATGTTTCACTGGAAGTCTGGCCAGAGGATGTCAGAGTGGATGTGTCGTGGTGTGCTTTAACGGCTAACAGCCTATCTAGGGTTAGGATGTTGATCTATGGCAGGGGGCTGACTGACTGAGCGCTGCACTTAACGGGGCAACACAAATGAACAGTGCGCGCAAGCCACTTGGCTGATTAGTCTCGTTCCCCTGTTTTTTTTCCCTAATTGTATTGTAGGGGAATTGAGGAACCAGACCTCATATTTAATGTCTGGATATCAGAAGTTGGGAATTACTTGTAGAAGCTGGGTAATTTGGGCGAAAAAAGGCAGGGCTCTCTAAATTGCACAAAGCATTTTTCATATCATGCTACCAAAATTCAACAACACCCTGCCAGTCGGGCTATCAGAAATTATCCCTTAAGTGAAACAAAGTTCCCTCCTTTTCTTCATTTCTGGTCCTGTGACTTCTTCGTTTGGTGGACAACGTTTTTCCTCCAAATAGCAAGTTGTTTGCCATGATTGTGTGTCTTCTAGGAAGTGTACAAATTAATTGGAAAGGCGTGTCGTGTTTGATGCCAGAGTCCTCTTTCACAGAATGCTGCACCAGAAGTGAAGGAGACCAATGCTGTTCTGTGCACATGAAGGACAACCTCATAACATAGCATTCTCACCACAAATAATTTTGGGTCTAATTAAAGTTTAATCACACCTTTATCTATTTGTTCTTGCACAAACATGTCGCCACAGCCCAGGGACTGTGCTTTGAGCGTGCACTGAGTGAGTTCACGTATGCGCAAGGAAGGAAAATGTGAAAGCCTGCAGAAGCACTGAGGTGTGTGAATGAAAATCAAAATATGACCGCTTTTGAAGGGAGATGACGAGCATGGTAGAGGCCGACACACGGAGGCAAGGGAGAATGCCACTCGATGTTGAGGGCACAGCTTCAACATCTGCTTCCTGTCAGCCTCTGTGATTTTCAATTGAGAGCTTAGAGTCAGAGTATGACATCGACTGATCCCATACATACTTGGTCAATAGATCTCTTAATCTGTTTTGCATTGATAGATATACAACTGACTTTTTTGAATTTATTTTTAGATTTATGCGCAGTGCCTGTAGGCTACTACAGCAATGTTGCAAAGAGGACTCAATGGAACAACAGTACTAGCCTGTAACGTACAAGTGTGGATGTCTTTCAGACTTTTGCTGATACTGTCCTTTTAAATCCTATCTATATGATGATTGTTGCAGCCTGTGTTTGTTAAATAAATATTTGTATTACTTTCTCAAAATATGTACCTTTCTAAATATAAAAATGTATTTTTGAATTTTTTTTATTTGGGCTACACCAATTCATTTTGGGCAATCCAAATCTGAAGAATGCCTGCCTGAAGGTCTACCAGGGATTTAGACATTTTGTTTCCCAGCCTCCTTTTACTGATTATTTTCCTCTCTCCATCGGTCTCCCTCTTCATCTCACCCATTTTTGTGGTGGTCCAGGCAGCCCTCCTGTGAGGTTGACTGCAGCGAGCCTTACATCCTCTCGTTTGTCATCTTTATTGGGTGCCGTTTTTCTCTTTTATGCAACTTCACTGAGCAATACTGTTCTTCTGTGAAATGGTGTCAGTGTGGTGCCTTGGCTAATGGATTATGTGCTATACACATGTGGTTGTTATTTAGCCAGGCTCCTTTTACGCTGCCGCCGCCTTCTTCTCCTCCTCCACCACCACCGCCGTCGTCCTTCCTTCTTTCTTTCTCTCCTCTCCTTCCTTGCGATTACTTCAGGGCACTGCATCAAATGGGATCGACTCTAGCACAGGGCGCCATACTGGAGCACGTCTCAGGTGGAATGCACAATCAGCTGCAGAGAAGCAACAGACTTAATTGATTGAGCATGATGTAGCCATCTGCTATTCCTGTATATCGACAGGCTGGCCTCCTGTAGTCAATAAGCAAGGCAAGGGTGAGTTGTTCTGTCCATCACTTGAATGACGGGCCTTCAGTTCCAAGACTTTGCCCAAAAAAACCAACACCCTTACAATCTCCAAAACTTCCAGCTGTCAGTCACCAGCATGCTTGTAAATGTTCCTCGGTACTGGACTCACAGACGTCAATATCTGAGGGCAGAGGTTAGCACAGGCTTCCAGCTGATGGAAGAGCCGTCCACTGAGCTGTCAGTACATAACTGCAAGGCAAGCAAAACAATGTCAGACACACAGAAGGTCTATGTCGGCACGATGGGCAATGCTGGATGGAAAGAGTAGGTTGACCAGGGACAGCTGCCTACGGTGTAATATATCATTATTGCAGATGAATCCATCCAATCCATCCATCCACAAGATGACAGTTTACTTTGTGAGAATCTTTATTGTTTCAACTGTGGCATACTGACTAGTTCTAATGCATATGATTCATTTGGTGAAACAAACGACCTCCATTCTTTAGCCATTGTTGCGTGTTAAATGGAAGCTTTTCTTTTTCTTTCTGCATATCCAAGGAGTTAAGTTAATACCAGCAAGTGGATTTTTAGTGTTTCTATCTATTCTGATGTGGAATCATTGTTGAGCCCTGCCCAGACAGTAAGGCACATCCAATCAGTTCAAAGAATTTGAGATTTGCATCCCTAAATCTATGGTATCACCCTGTAATTCATTATATGGGGATACTTTTTTAGAGTCTGTCTGGCAGCTTATCTGTGCCTCCTGTGGACTAGCCTCAGATGCTCCTTTTTTCTCCCAGATGTTTCAAAGTAATGCACAACGTGGCCTTGTTCCAACTCCCCAACCTTGAGCACGTCCTTGCCTGTTCCTACCCAGCTAGCCAAGAGCTTCAGGGTTCATTACTTTTTTTGAAGTGAACAGGAATCTTTTTCACCCCAATATCACACCTTTTGTTGCTCTCACCAGGGGATTGTGTTTTACGTCAAAAAGTAAATTGCTTGTAACTCTGTCCATTCAGGTACAAAGCTTAAGACATTATGGTTTCAAGTTTGCATTGGATCAGGCTGAATTCCATCTTAAATACGAGTCTAAAGTAGCCTAAATCATAGAGTAAAACAATTTGCCTAAAGATTTTGGGTTCAGAATAGCAAGCAGTACCTTAGTTTGAAGTAGTTGTGCCATAACACATAACACATCTTCTGCTTAGTTAAAAAAAATCTTCCTGCTGATCAGCATGTGGTATGTCTGTTTTATGAAGTCTGTTTTGCAAGCAAAGAAGTACTCTGAATAACCTTGCTGATAAGAGTCTTAATAGAATCGTCAGTTGGATGTCCTCAGCAACCTACTACAACTGGTGCCTGATGGCATGTACCAGAACCCCTGTGGTGGAACGTGCCGGAAAATGATGTCCTGATGGAGGCCCACATGTCCACTGCAGAAGTGTGTGTGTGTGTGTCTGTGTCTGTGTCTGTGTGTACAGTTTTTTGGGAAGGTGTTGAGGAAAAAGCTGGCAGTGTATGAAAGGGAAAAATCCAGAATGGCTAGTAACCCAAGAACCATTGAGTGTGGTCCATCCATCAATAATGCACCAGCCTGACGTGCTGTGAGCTGAACCAAGGGGCTCTGTGAAGCTTTTATATTCTGCACCGTCTCGGTATAAAGGGCTGTATTGCTTATTTCACAAGTTTTGGATTCTCTGATGTGTTTTTTTTTTTTCTTTTTTCTTTTTCTTTATCCATCAGCTGTATGAAGCTTTGGCTCCTTTTCCTGATCCGACACTTGTTTTTTTTCTCCCTGTCTTTAAACTCACATTTGGGAATATTTTCACAGGTGTGTGTTTAAGGCTTCAGAGATTTCAGACAAGAGACTCTGAAAAGTTTGTGTGTGCTTCTACCTGCTTGCCTTTGCCTCTGTGACGTATCCAAAAAGTCACTTACCAGAACTGTCTGCACCGTTGTCATTGGCTTCAAACAGCCCCAGCCGTGATGCAGGGTGCGTGCACCGTTCTCTTTTACTGCAACCCCCGGCCCCATCCCATACCGCACTGCTTCAGTGTACTGACCTGGCATCATTTTACACAGTTACTCAATGAAGATAAATTCAGAAAACATGGTCCTAATACATTTTTTTGTAGCATATTTACAAACATACAAAGCATGTTTTTGTCATCTTAAAATATAGGTTAGTTGATGTGTTAGGTGTGCGTCGTTAGATGTTGCAATTTTTACTTCCAAGACCTACTTTGACACGTTAGATCTGTTAAGGCACTCAAAGGGACAGAAGCCCTCTGGGATGTGGCAGCCAATGATTTGGGGTTGTTAAAGCAAGTGATTCCATCAAGCTGCATCCAACACAATCAAGAAGGAATCAGTCAGGGAGGCTTTAAACTCTCCGTAAATGACATTTTTATGGCCTGTTTTTGTGTTCTCATCCCCCCGGTCCACTGCAGCCAACCGTCTGCTGCTGCTGCAGTGGCTGATGGAAGTGCCTTGGTAAACAAATGAGGGAGGCGGCCTGCAGGGCAATTCCAGGGGAGTCTTAAATGCCAGGCCTCTAATTGGTCCCCCGAGGAGTCTGCAGGGGAGGCGGCTGCCCACTGAAGCCACATGTCTCGATTTCCAGCATTGACCACCTCTGCCTCTTGTTATCTTTCCTTCTCTCTTTCTCTCTGTCTATCACGCTCGCTCACGCACTCACATTAGTTCTCTCTCTCTCTCTCTCTCTCTCTCTTTTTCTTTTCTCCCCTTCATCCTCCGGTGATATCTCAATCCCGCGTCACTCAAGCGAGACTCATGGGCCAGCTCGCTGGCAGCCCCTCACCCCCCACTGTAATCCATGATGATCATAAATGCAGCCTGTCTCTGGCCCTCGTTTATCGCTCCCCGCTCGCCAGGCTCTCATTCGCTCATTTCACACGTTCGGTTTGGGGTTATGTTCCCCCTTTAGTGAAGACGGGTCTTCTTTATTTCTCTAAATTTTGCTAAACCTCAGCTCATCTTTTCGTCCCCTGTTGCTAGGGTACTGTTAAATCCACGGTTTTAATAATCCCGTAGTTTTAATAATGCCCAATTGGTATTTTATCATTTTAGCCCAGCATGAAGATGTCATCGGTGCCATATGGCAGCCCCATAATTCTTTTGGGCTTTCATTAGTTGGATTGAGTCTGTGAAAATGCTTTGTCTGGTTAAGATTTTATGGCTTGTAATATGCACAATGCCAGTCAAAGGATTGGTATTGGTTAGTAGGCAAAGTTGTATTTTGGCATTCAAGTCTAAAACAATTTAGAAAATATGCTTGTCTTGTAACCTTTCTGATTCTGCTGAGTATAAAAGTGAAAGACTAAATGTTTGTCTGACCAGTGTGTGTCCGATATTAAATAAGGAATAGACTGTGACTCCAGAATCATGCACTAGCCTGTGTTCTTAACACCTCATCTACCATATTTGGTGCACTGAATTAAACCTCTCGACTGTGAAGTGAAGAGGTAAAAAAAAAAATAACTTCTTGTAATTAATATTTCGTGTTCTTTTATTATCTCTGCATATGCCACCCCTCTCTGTCTATTGTTGTTTTAATTTGACTGTTAAAAGGCAGCCTACCACTGAGCAGCTGCTTTTCTAATCACACTGGCTTCTATTAGCGACAGACTACAGGCAAGGCTTTGAGGGTTAGGGAGAAAATGGCTGGATGAGTGAAATCTGTCCTCACAAAAAGCTCTTGTAATATGGGAAGAGAAGATTAATGTGGTAACGTTTGGCTTTGTCTCTTAATTAAAAAGAACCTCATCAGGGAACAGCCAGGATTCAGATGTTGCTGAACTTTTTGGACCACAAGGGGTGGTATTAATGCTCTGTACAAGCCCCTGGACTCCGACAGTGACAAAGTGACATTGGGAGGTTCTTGTCTTTTGGTCAGGGTTAACCCTCATCTCACAATTTGGGTATTAGCCTGAATTTGCTTCATATGATAAGTTAACACTTGTCCATATACTTACAGAGGCAGATCTTTGTCAAAATACATGTTTGGGTATAGTGAGATAATACGTCTAATTCTGAGCTGGATTTGAATAATCTAAACTAATCTAACACATTGTAAGGTGGACACGAAATGGGAAGTACAGATTGCTGCAAAGTTGTAGACAGGTTTTTGGAGGGAAGCCAGCCTGGTTTGCTCATTCAGCAGTTTAGTGCCAAAACTTACACCGGAAGAGTACAGTATTGTGCACTCTAATTGTCTAGCATTTTTCTCTAGGCTTTTGGACCGGTGCTGTTTTACGCACTCATGAGATGGATGCTTTTCCGAGGTTTCCAAAACAAACTAAATTCAGGCTGAGATAGACATGAGACGCGGCCTTGCTTGCCTTGCGGTCTTGTAAGAAGGTTAAGTCTTTTCCCGTCAGGGGGTGAAGTCTGTTACTGGTACAAATTGTTTTATAATGATCTCTCAAATCAGAATATCTCACATACCTCGCATGAAACTTTGATCATCTTCTGCTTTAGCAGGAAAAAGTGTCGAGTATCTGCTCTCAAGATGAGTAATATTCCTCTCCTACTCTTGGTCCTTTCTTAATAGGTTTTACGCCGTCTTTCCTGCTCCTACACAGTCGATATTTTGCATATCCTTTATGTGATGGTTTATTTATTGTGATGGAAATAAGTGATCACTTCTTGGATGCATTTGTAGTAGCTAAGACTATTATTGACTGCCAGATTGTAATTCATATTGTCTAAAATTAACAGCTTGTTTTTGCGCTCACTATTTTGTCTTGGTCTTCGCTCTCTCTCTCTCTCTCTCTCTCTCGCTTACTCTCTCTCTCTCGCTCTATCTCTCTCTCTCTTTCACACACACACATTCATGCGCACACACACACCTGTCCAGAATTAGGCCAGTCTGTGGTCAGCGTTTTGAGACTCCTGTGAGAGGCCCCTTGGTCTCCTGACTCAGCAGCAGGCCTCCAATGCAGCACTTGCATGCATGCACACACATTCTGTTCGCAGGCCTAATGCTGCGCTTGGAACCACTACTGGGACATGGGTTGCACTTCATATCTCTCTCTTACTCACTCACTCTCTCTCTCTTTCTTTCTTTCTCTCTCTCTCTCTCTCTCGCTCTCTCTCTCTCGCTCACATGTGTTCACACACACACACACACACACACACACACACACACACACTCACTGCTCATACAACAAATTCGCACTCATGCGGTTCTGCTGTCTTGCATTTTCTTAAGGTCATCCATCTTTTTGGCAGCTTTCAAAGCTTAAAGTGCAGAAGGTGCAACAATGACCCTTGGTGGCTATATCATAGAAACAGGATCACTATCATCTTCGCCTATGCCTTTGCCTATCTTTCCCATCCCATAACGAGCTGTAGTTGCTTGGCAACATTTGTATCATTATTGTGATGTTTAAAATATCGTCGACGGATTGTCGAATTGCAATGGCATGTAATGTAATGGAAAGTTTGCAATGTGAAAGAGGTGTCATTATCAGGAACATATTAAACATGGCGACATCAACCTTTCAGTAAGCCAGAAAGTCATTTTTGAGGCACTGTGTCTCAGCCACAGGAGGCCATCTCGTAAAGTGCGACAGTGGCCACGGGTTTTACTCCTGGTGACTCTCTGCTATGTAGCCTACATAGCCATGTGCATGCGTGCAAGAACTACACTGCAGCTTTCTGTCCAAGATTACTTTTGCTTTCCTTGGACTATCACAGAATCCCTTTTTTGAATGTGTGACTCACCCCTCTATGACCTTTCGCCTGCATAATTCAGCTAATCACTCTCTCAGTTGGACATGCACTACTGTGTTGTAACCTTTCAAATCTGTAGGCGTTTTCACACACAGATTTCTCATCTTCCTTGGTTCAAAAAAAAGTAAAATAATGAAGGCCCTCTGCCCCTTAAGTGGACTGCAGGGTACTTATCATCCGATTTAAAGCAACAAAGTCAAAAATCAAAGAGGTCTTTTTGTAGTCCCATTGTCGGCTCCACTTACTCTCGTGGCTTGTTGTAGGCCCCAAGTGGCAGGGGAGATGAGCAGTGTCATATCGATGCAGCAGCTACGTGCTTAAAGAGCCCGGGAAGCAGCTCCTGAATCATTGAAAGCCTGTCGGAGGGCAGTCACCCCGGCTGAACTCCAGGAAGGACAGGGTGCTCCTGATGCTGCTGCTGCTGCTGGAGTGATGTCTTTCCCAGTCATCTGCGTTCCAGGCCTTGAGTGGCAGCAGTTTGGCAATGCCGAGAGACGGAAGAGAGAGACTGGTAGGGAGGAGGAAGAGACTCCCAAGAGAGCTATTTTGCAGTCTCCACACAGAGTCCAGTCTCTGCTCAGAGTTGTCTGCTGTCATCCTCGTCTAGGGCTCCCAAGCATGTCTGTCCAGACCCACCTGCTCTCCCAGGGGTCGTGTGCACACACACACACAGATACACACACACACAGACACACACACACACAGACACACACACACACAGACACACACACACAGACACACACACACAGACACACACACACAGACACACACACACAGACACACACACACAGACACACACACACAGACACACAGACACAGACACACAGACACACACACACACACACACACACACACACACACAGACACACACACAGACACACACACACACAGACACACACACACACACACACACACACACACACAGACACACACACACAGACGCAGACACACACACAGACGCAGACACACACACAGACGCAGACACACACACAGACGCAGACACACACACAGACGCAGACACACACACAGACGCAGACACACACACAGACGCAGACACACACACAGACGCAGACACACACACAGACGCAGACACACACACAGACGCAGACACACACACAGACGCAGACACACACACAGACGCGGACACACACACAGACGCGGACACACACACAGACGCAGACACACACACAGACGCAGACACACACACAGACGCAGACACACACACAGACGCAGACACACACACAGACGCAGACACACACAGACGCAGACACACACAGACGCAGACACACACAGACGCAGACACACACAGACGCAGACACACACAGACGCAGACACACACAGACGCAGACACACACAGACGCAGACACACACAGACGCAGACACACACAGACGCAGACACACACAGACGCAGACACACACACAGACGCAGACACACACACAGACGCAGACACACACACAGACGCAGACACACACACAGACGCAGACACACACACAGACGCAGACACACACACAGACGCAGACACACACACAGACGCAGACACACACACAGACGCAGACACACACACAGACGCAGACACACACACAGACGCAGACACACACACAGACGCAGACACACACACAGACGCAGACACACACACAGACGCAGACACACACACAGACGCAGACACACACACAGACGCAGACACACACACAGACGCAGACACACACACAGACGCAGACACACACAGACGCAGACACACACAGACGCAGACACACACAGACGCAGACACACACAGACGCAGACACACACACAGACGCAGACACACACACACAGACGCAGACACACACACACACGCAGACACACACACACACGCAGACACACACACACACGCAGACACACACACACACGCACACACACAGACACGCACACACACAGACACGCACACACACACAGACACGCACACACACACAGACACGCACACACACACAGACACGCACACACACACAGACACGCACACACACACAGACACGCACACACACACAGACACGCACACACACACAGACACGCACACACACAGACACGCACACACACAGACACGCACACACACAGACACGCACACACACAGACACGCACACACACAGACACGCACACACACAGACACGCACACACACACACGCACACACACAGACACGCACACACACAGACACGCACACACACAGACACGCACACACACAGACACGCACACACACAGACACGCACACACACAGACACGCACACACACAGACACGCACACACACAGACACGCACACACACAGACACGCACACACACAGACACGCACACACACAGACACGCACACACACAGGCACGCACACACACTGGCACACACACACAGACACACACACACAGACACACAGACACACACACACACACACACAGACACACACACACACACACACACAGAGAAACGCTTCACTGGACCTAAGGGTGAACAGTGACAGCAGGACCCAGATGCTGAGCGGAAAGGACAAGGCCCAGGTATCTGCACACCGATGAGAGCTGAAGTTTGGGGAATGAAGGGAAGAGAGGGAACAAGGGGAGGGAGGGAGGATGAGCGAGAGAGTGGAAGTAAAGAAAGGTGGTAAGAAAGGTGGCATCATATTCCTTTGAAACACATCCTTTACCACCTTGTTTCCTCACCTTCTTTAGGTGTTATTTTTCTCAGTGATATGAAGGGTGCTTCGATAAGCGATATGTGAGACATCTTTTTGTGTGAAGGGCAAATAGCTTTCTTTTTCTTTTTTGAATAGCGAGTAGTGTGCCATTTTATGGAAGATCTGTCTCATTTTCTCTCATTCTGACATACGCATACATACAAACACGATTGTAACGGTAGCCAGCAGGTACAGTTATGTGCAGTGAGTTAAAGCCCCAATATGCAACAATTATACTTCAGGATTAGGGTAAGGATAAGCAGTTTAACCTTAAAATAACAGCTTAAAAAAAATTGGGGCGCTACAATGACTTTTAATATGGAGAATCGCTTCCGTGCCATTGCGATAGCAGGGTCCATAGGCATATAACTGCATTCTGTAGTTTTGCCTGCCGCTGCCCGCCGACCTGACTTGTTTACTTTCTGCTGATCTAGTAAGTAGCTTATTTGCCGTCTTGCTTTGTCTTATGTTGCGCTTGCTTGATGTTTGACAGTGTAAGGACAGTCGTTGAGTAACTAGTTTGTCATAATGTCAAAGTCAGCACATTTCAAGAGATTTCGTTAGTTTTAGCTGCTAGCATACCTTTAGCGAATAGCTATTGTTCCGTTGTGCTGCTTTAAGGTGTTGGGGAGTGAGGTTTACATACGTGTTGGTGACAGACTCTACCACCCATGGAAAATCATTAAGAAGAGCACTTGCACAACAGTTAACATTCGTTTATATCATAAGAGCACAGACAAAGAGACTCTGCAACCTAAGGCGGGTGTGGGCTGAGAAGTGTCAAGGAAGGGAGACATTATTTCAACTTTGTTGTGTCATGCACCCTGACTCAGTCTCGATACAGATACCTATTGTTCTTACCAAGATCACATGTATTCAATTAGAGAGCCCATGATGCAGGATCTGGAAAACATCCATGAACTCTCCACCCTGTACCCCAACGTGGGCACCTCACGTATAATAACCAGCAGGAGACTCAGTCATGTTAGTACCAGCCTACGGATCGTAACCAATAGCTCAGCAAGCAGCATTTAGTAGCAACCACTGATTTACTACTTATTTGCATATATAATCAGCCAATTTAGACCACAAGGCACACTGAATGGAGTTTGCCTCCAAACACTGTATTTAAGTCACAAGATTTCTTAAATTGAACTTAATACATTTACAGACCACAGCAGAGACTCCTGTTTTTTCAGTGAGGTTTTGGGGGAGAGGGGGGGAAAGCAGCAGGAACAGTGCTGTTCAGTGAGTAAACCTTCCTCCCAGACACCTTCAGAGACGCGTTAGTGACAGACGATAGCACCCATGGGTTTTGGCCTCCTTGATAGTCCCCCCGCTTTCCATGCCCGATGTTGCAGGTTCGAGTCCCGTGTCGGGACTGTGCTTGTATACACAATGCAGTTTACACTACCCTACTAAGCATCCATTCCTTAAAATTTGAAGAAAATTAGAGAGAGCTGGAATTTGCAAGAGCACCAGGCGTCTTTGTATGGCAGCGATGCATTTTCTTTTGCTCCATTTTTGCAATGACTATATTGAAAGAGGTGAAAAGTAGGGCATGACGCAATGAGGGGCGGATCTCCCGCCCTATTCTCTTTTTCTCTAATGTATTTGAAGGCCTTCGCCTGACTGCAGTAATTTCATTAAGCCTTCTATCTCCCACTCCACTCACCACAGAGAATATAGTGGAACCGGCATTAGTGAGGTCTCTAGTCGCCTGCTGTTCAGACTGGAAGGGGCTTCGCCCACTCCGCCCAGCAGGGATGTACGCCCCTCCTCCTCAGCTCAAAAACCACCCTCACTAAACATCCATTGGGAGCGAGATCAACAGCTGTCAGAGTTTTGGGGTTGGGTTTCATTGTAACAGGAGGAGATTTGCTGGAAGTAAAGAAAGGGGGGAGAGGGTAGGAGAGCCTAATTTTCTGTGAAGACCCTGATTTCTGTCCAGCTCCATTTGTATCTCCAGCAGCTAATGATGCTCAGTATCACCGCTCATTAAGTGCCAAATATGTTTTGTTGTTGTTGTTGTTGTTCTTCTTCTTTCTTGTCAACTCTCATTCGGTCACAATCTGGATGAAGATAAATCTGTGAATTTTGCTGATGTTCTCATGCTTCGCTTGCTAACCATGTTCACTCGAGCAGAACCACCCCTTTTGCATCATGTTTCAAGTCACATCGTTACTGCGAGCATTCAGACTGTGCTTTCATTCATCCTAACCTTTTCTGACAGTCAGTTTTTTCAGGTCTGTCCATCGTCCCCCATCGGCTCAGCCTCGTGGTTTTCCCCTGACATTAGTGGTGAAGGGGCTAGCTGAGGGATGTGGTTGATGACAGGTGTGGGTACCACTGGGGTGTCCTTCCTCTCTCAGCACTGTAAGCTGTCGCCAGGCCTCCTCATAGGCCCTGGCTGCTCTGGAATGCTTTTAGGGAGATGAACACAAGCCCTCTCAAGATACAGGGCGTTAGCGGCTCCACAACGGCAGTACTGTACAACAGTAACAAGATTTATTTTTTGGCTCTTTTTTGTCTCTGTATGTCTTTCCTGTGGAACTTGCCCAGCATGGTAGTGTGTTCCCATGATGCACCAGCTAACAGTTTATGAAGCTCACCCTGAGACCATAAATTAGCACTGGGTTGGAGAGCAGCGCGGTGTATAGAACCATGTTATTTTTATTTAACGGAGTGGAATGAAGCAGAGGACCGAGGTTGTTTTAAGCTCCCGCATTTGATAGTCCCTTCCTGGCCTTAATAGTACAGTCTCTTTTTCTGTGTTTGGATTACTGGGCTTTCTGGTCCCCAGAGAAGTGGGGATTGCCTGACTCTTTGGACTAGTCTACAAACCCATGGTGCACACAGGCCACACACACACACACACACACACACACACACACACACACACACACACACACACACACACACGCTAATGGATCACCATGAATCACTGTTTCCCTTCTCAAAACCTCATGGTTAACCTTTTGTTGTCAAATATCTTGGGACGATGCAAAAACTTTTTAGGTCATCTGCAGGGCAGAGCCTGAATAAAACATGGGATTTAAGAGGCGTCCCTGCCCTCGAGCCTGAGCCGGAGAGGAGAGAGCGGCACGGGGAGGTTCAGCAGGAGGTCACGCGCAGGAAAGTCTCCCTACTCAAGCTGCTGCTGGGCAGATGAATGGCTGTTGATCATTAACCAACCCCCACTCACCTGCAGGTGCATGATGAAATTGAGACGAAACTCTCTTTTTTGACATTTCCCTCCACAGAATCGAGCGCTCGTTAGTCTGCTCTGTTGGCATAAACCAAAGAAGTGATAGAAGACTGTAGGCACGTGTTTATTTATTTTTTGTTCTTGTTTTTGTAAGTGACCGCTTCCTGAAGTTATCTAGTTTTTACAGCCTCATCCTCACCCTTCTCTTTTCAGTTGAAGGCTAGCTGGTGAAATATTCCAGCTCCTCACATGCAGGATCTATTTCCTATAGTCGTTTCTAACCCATTGTCAGCTCGGGGTCTATGCACAGCCCTGCTCAGGTCTCTTCTGGTGGGGGCGGGGGCCGCTGCCAACTCATCACATATCCCAGAGCTGCTGAGCCGGTGGCAGTAACGACCCTCACGGCTCTCCATGGCAGCGCCATTTAGACAATCACTCGGGAGTCGTGGCTGACGGCATGACCTTCATTCTTCACTCCCCGCCATCTCTCATCCCCTTGTTTCTCTCCTCCGGTGGACGGCCCGGTCCAGTTTGTCTCCTTAAATTACGTCCCGCGGAAGTGAAGTGTCTTAGAGAGGAGGAACATGGCCATTAAGGTTGTCACTGCCACTGTTTATCTTCGGCACTTAGGGAAATCGTTTAGGGGAGGCCGTGCTGATGGTCGGCACAGGGCTTGTTGTGCAGGTGCAGTGAAGCGGGCAATCGCGTCAGGCAGATTTACCCTGCCACAATCCAGTTTCTGAGATGTTCAGTCAAACTCTTGTCTTTAATGCCATGGCAGTATCATCTCGAGTACCAGCGAAGCAGCTGAGGAAGGTCTCAGGATTCAAATTGGTGCATGACTTGGGGATATGCCAGGCTTACAGTGTGTGGAGCCCAAGGCAATAGCTGGAAGTGCTTGTATTGTGTTTAATATGGCTAGCCTAGTTGATTTCTTCCCCCTTCAGGCTAATTGCTGTGGAATGAAGATATGTGTGTACTTATCTTGCTGTACGAAATAAATGTGTTAAACTGCATTTTAAGCTGTTCTTAGGTTTATTTAGTTATTATTTGACATGGAGATTATGCAAACTCCTAATCTGCTCTTTGACTGAACCATCAACAGGTTCTAAATCAGGGCCCCCGCCCATAGTCCAACACCTCCATCACATAATCAATCACTGCCTGGTTCAGAGCATGTAGAGGCATGTGGCTTATTGACTGACCTCATCATTTTACAGAAGAGGCATGGAGCTGTTAGGGAATAAAAGGGAAATGGTAAATAATAAACTGATACAAAAGAGGGCTCTTTGGTGCAGTGGGATTGTCAGTTTGCTGTTTGATAATGATAAGGGCGAGCTGGCTGCATCAGAAGCTAACCCCTATCAGGTTAGATTGCGCGATGCCCTGGTTCTTAGATGCTGAGACAATGCCTGCCGCCAACACCTCTCACTGAGTCACCAGCTAAAGCATCCTCCAACCCTGCCCCTGTCTCTCTCATGACAGAGAGGTGATGAATATGCAGGTAGGTAATTTAATCAGCAGATATTATTCAGATTGATAAATCATCCTCAGGCTTTTGCCCCTCTCGCTTTCTTTCCTTCTGTCTCTTTCTCTCTCAATCCTCTCTCTACCTTCTCCTCCGACTCACTTACTCAGTTTCAGAGGCACTTCCATATATCTCCTATCGAGGGCCGCTTTATTTCCCAGATAGTATCAGTGCCTTCATTCTGGTCTCGCTCCAGCAAGACCTGAGTGTTTTGGTTTCTTGTGCCCAGGCAGATTTCCACTAAAGCGAGCGAGTGGTGCTCTCTGGTAGTGGCGAACAACAACACTGACAGCGAGGGGTGGGCATGGGGGGGCATTGTCATGGCAGAATGAGCACTCCCTGGATGGCACCACCTGTTCAACTCCACAAGAAGGCTCTGATGAATAATTGAATCTGGGGATGAGTGCAACATTGACACTGTGTGAAGTGTTTGGGTATGCCTGCATGTCTGTGTGCCTACAACTGAGGTAACCTCTGGCAGAGCTCAAGTCACACTGATCCATAATGCAGACTTGCACACAGGCACACCAACACTCAAACTCCAGCAGATGGGAAAGGTGCACTGGTGAGAAGATGGCTCACCCATAATGCTTAGTCATTGGTATTTATGACACAACACAGCAGTGAGTTGCTTCTAGCCCCCTTTCAGTAGATAGTTGGTTATGTTTACAATTCTCGTCAGGCTCTGCAGAGACCCTCGTGTGTGGCATGAACAATGCACCTGAGGCATGTCCTAAAGAGACTGCTTCAGCTCTTAATCAGTTATGAAGTCCAGTTGTGACCACCGTGATTTACTGAATCAATATAGCAAGGTGTCACAGATTTGTTTGTCTGATCTATTTAGCAACAAGGTTATATCAGCGATTGGCAGTTGGGAAATTGAAACGATTCTCGCTGAAGCCAAGATCTAGGACCTGGCATATCTCCCCCGAGGCCTTTTGCTTCTGGGACTTGTTAGCAGAAGGCTCTTAAAGTCTGAAAATGCCCCTCCCTCCCTTTGCTCACCGTAAGCATTTCACAGAGAATAGCTTTCCCTGTTAACTGTATTATTAGACAAGGAAAGGTCAATGGTGCCAGAAACTGCTCTCAGTAGGTGTAAAGTTTCAACGGGGTGGCAGTTTTTGAACCTGAAAGCACCAATTAGTCATTATTACAATGTCATATATGCTGTGTCTGGCTGTGCGGTAATCCTTGTGGTTGCACATAGAAAAGTAGGCTAGACGCCTTTTAAAGGTCAGCTGGGGATATTACCTTGACATTACAAGTGGTCTTCATCTAGAGAGGCAGAATGAGTCCATTCGAAGGAGATTTGTTCATATGTCTGGGTGAAGTGGTAGCATTGAGTGGGACAAATGTAAATCGGAAATGTTTACAGTGGAAATTAACTGTATAATGAACCTCGGAAACATGAGATCTGTGCAAAACAGTCAGGAGAGGCCCACTGCTCAATACAGATCTGTCTTCTGTGTTTGGCACAGGCCCCTGACCCGCTGTTGACATGAAACACTTTCTCTCTGCTTTGGTCAGTGCTTCAGCATTGGGCTACTGGCGAGATGAAGACCCCCCGGCTTCAGAGTCCAATGTGCTACAGTGTAGTGCTCTCTTGAAAGCTTTTACAGCTCAGAAAAGACATGCAGTCACCCCAAGGGCACTTCTGTGGGTGCTTTGATGGTGGCGTGATGATTGGCAGGGTGATTTGAACGGAAAGATCACGCTCACCATAAATAAACCGAAACCGATATCCTCTCTCTCTATCTCTCTTTCTCTCTCTATCTCTCTTTCTCTCTCTCTCTCTCTATCTCTCTCTCCCTCCTCCCTGAACACTGAGGGTCAAGGCTCTTGTGATTCGTGATACTACACACTAGGGGTTGCACAGAGTATTCAACCTCTCGCAGTTACATTAATTCTCGAGTACTCGCGTAGTTTGGATTCCATCAGTTTTGGATTCCAGTTAGAGTACAGGTATGAAAGGTGAACAGGTTATTCACTTATTTCACTGCCTGTAAAACAAGTTCCCTTCAGAGATCCAGCCTCCAACTCTCACATAGTTATGGCCTCATGTTTTGAAATGCAAATTGTACAATTTATGGCCAAAGATGGAATTGAAAGCGGTAATGTAACAACCGCTTAGCGTATGTTATAGTTTTCAACGGCTATTTCACCTTTTCTCTCTCAAAATAGATAATTCTTCATTGTTTCCCATGTATTTTTGTGGTGAAAGAAAAAGACTTGCGAGTTGTGGATGGTTTTCTCAAGGATGGCCTACTATGTGAACATTTCTTTGTGAATCTGTGTACCAATAGTAGACTCATTTGTGATTGATAGATGCATGTAAATATACTAATTTTATGTTTTAGTCTGTGACAAGTGATGACCAAGATTCACTGAATTAACAACAAAATAAAATCAGTGGCTAAATATGAAAACAATAGGAACTCCAGGTGAGAAACCCATTTTGGTGATGGACATTTCTTGGGCTACTTAAGATTGTTGTTAATAATAAACTTGAAATGCCACAGGTATCCCTACTTCACTATTGTGTAAGGTTAGACCAAGTGTCATCTTCATATCACTAATTGAGTGCTTTTCTCATGTTCAGAGATGCACTATGCACTGTATTATACATATCTCCAGCACGCAACAACCCCAGTCTTGTTCCCCCCTCCACCTGAATACCCGAGAACTCAATTTTTTTTCAGACGTTGGTGTTCCAATGCAACCCCTACTACACACGCCGTTTTTATTAACTCTGGCAAAATGCTCTCAGTAGAGTGTTACATGTCTGACACCCACTCTGCTAAAGAGGTGCCAAAGCTCAAGCAGCTGGTGCCGTGTTGCAGACATAGAGGTGGGGCACACCTCAGAGTCTCTCGTCTTGGAACATTATCAACAGCACATCAACAAGCTTCCCCTTACAGGATTTTTTTAAGAAAAAATTCTCAAATCAAATCAATGGCACTGTCCCCTTGTCCTCATCGGTCTTATTCAAGACAAGCCCTGTCACCCTCTTCTCTCTTCATAGGCTCTCTCTCTCTCTCTCTCTCTCTCTCTCTCTTCCTCTCTCTCTCTCTCGCCCACTCTCCCAGGCTTTCTCTTCTTTTCCACGCCCTCCTTATCAACACCTGATTTACGATAGCCTTGGTGATGGGCTGCTCCTCCACTGCGTAGATTTACACCGCCGTCACCTCATGCGCAATTTATCGTAGCCTCACATCACTGATAAGCAAGTTAGCGATGGTGCTGTCCTGTGTGCGGTTTTGTGTGTGTTTGTGCGTGCATGTTTCAGCCACCGAAGTTGAAGTGTGTTGAGAGACGCACCAGGATTTTCAGTCTTGTGTGTGTGAGAAGGCATGTGGGGTGGGGTGGGGGTCCTCTCTCAACCCCCCCAGGAGCTTGTCAATCTGGGGGCGCGGCTGACAGCAGGACGCCAAGCCTCCGCTGTGCCAGGGAGCAGGACTGTGAGAGACGCCTCATGGGCTATAATTAGCTCCCATCAGACTGCCACCGAAAGGATGGGGAGAAAGGGAGAGCGATGGAGAGAATTACGGCGATGCTTATTATGCAATGGCTCCTCAATATCATCATCAAAGGCTTAATCACCTGGAAACGTGTTTGTGTGTCGGGAAAAGGAGCAGCTTGTTTAGCTAATTAAGCCGCCTCGCACACAGCAGAGCGTGATGTAGCAGATTCCACTCCTCCTTTCTTCCTCTCCTCTCCTCTCTTCTCCCCTCCCCTCCATACCTTCCTTCTTGTACCCACCATGTTTTATTTTTAGACACAGATAAGGTGCAAGCAAACTGTCCAAAACCCAGACTCCCCCAATACCATTCAACTTCTCTCTTTTGTTCTCTCTCTTTAACCTGGAATTAAGCCAAGACCGAATGGAGCTGAGGTGTGTGTAAACACACACTGACAGGGAGTCCCACTGATGTTACCCACACACACACACACACACACACACACGCACACACACACACTGTGGCGTCATGTAAATTTAGCAGCGTGTGATGCACCTTACATGCATCTCTTCTCTTCTCTCTTCCTCATCCAGTCAAGTTCCATCCGGTCTAGCTTCTCTGTAGGCCTTGTGCGCTCTGTTCCAGTACTGCTCTTGAGCCGGGACTTCCCACGTTCCAGAGCATGCCATAACACTGCTACGCTATGGGGAACGGGGAGGTCAGCTGGTTAGAGGCAGAGGATAACCTTTCCAACACCAGCACGAGGGGTGGGAGTTCAGTTTCCTCTCCACTTCCCCCTCCCGGGAGCAGACTGAGGCTCATGCAACATTCTCTGGGAATCAGATGACACTGGCGCACACCTCCACACACTGAGCTGTTGGACCTGCGGGGCCTTGTTAAAGCTCCTGATCAATATTTGAAGGCAGTGTTTTTCTGCGCCGGTGGCCTGAGGTGGAGGAAGAGATTCGGGTCTGTTTGCGCCTTGGGCCCTCTGTGTAATTACGTGTTAAGTTCGCCTGGTGTGCAGGAGATTGTGTTCGCTGTGTGTGTGTCTACAGCAGGGAAAGTATCATCTCTGCTGTGTATGTTGAATAATGCATCAGACTTGCATCATGGCACATGCTCTGTTATACCCATGAAAGTGCAGAGTCAGTTGGCATTCTGTATCCCCTCTCTCTATATATATATTTCATCTGACCCTGAGTTTAGACCAAACTCCAAAGACTGCTGTTAAAGATTACACAGTAGGCTTTGATGCTTAGGAAGTGGAATGGTAGCTTAATTAGTATTCAAAACATCACATAAGGAATGGTTTTAGCCGGTACAAAAACGGTTTCTCCCTTGCCAGATAAGTCAGTTCTGCTTTTGTATTCAGTCAGTAGATCACAATCTAATTTGAGATGTTGGCAGTTAAAGGGAAAAGGATTTCCCCACCTGAGCCCTTTTTTTAGATCTGTTTTTTAGATCTGTTAGATCTGTTTTACTAGGGACAAAAATGATCAAAATCAGTCCTGTATTGAATTTGAACACTAAAACCGGCAAACGCAAAACTGCTATATAATGGAGTCCTATGGAGCAAGCAGGCACGTCAAAGTAACCCACTTGTTTAAGCCACTGACAGGCTTGTTAATGTTATTATAAGAGTCTGACAAGATGGTAAGGATCCCTGCGGAGAAACACCTGCATCTGCTTATCCCAATAACTGTAAAGAAACTGTAGGAAACGACTGTTTACAGTCTGTGTTTTACCTGTCTCAACCTTCCAGTCTCTGACGTAGCACCCCTCTCAGTACCCGTAGTCGCTTATCGCCTTTCAGTGTCCAATCCAGCAACACACGGTAGGCCAGTCAACTGCCTGAAATCTACAAAGGCAGTGTATATCTGTCAGATTCAGAACTTTTTCGAAAAAAAGTTATCGGTAAAACACCTGCTAGCTGACAGTTATATTCTTTTGCACATTGTGAATTTGTCAGTTTTGTTCCATTTAAGTCCAGTGATCCTCCAGCAATAGAACCAAGTAGTTTCAACAAAGGCTTTTGTACAAATCCATCACCAATCTTCAAACAGACACCGGCTTTGAAGGAACACATTGTAGCAATTGTCTGATGACACAACTGTAGATCCGTAAGCTTTGGCACTTGCAAAGAGGCTAACTTCTAAGATATGACATGTGGCACAGACAAGTTTAGCTATCTCAAAATGAAGGAGGATTTGGGGGGCAAGTATGCCATCTAATAGGCCACACACATTTATAAAATTTAGAAGTTTGGAGCAGATTGCTGCTAGTGGACCTTTGCTAAATGACAGACAGTGTGAGTCTGACTAGCCCCTTACACTTATAAGGGCTTCTCCTCTGATCTGTGCAGACGGCTAATTCAGTCAGCCAGTCAGACCAGGCTTTGTCTGAACTCACAGTGTATTGTTGTGTTTTTATGTAGCTTGAATATATGTGTGTAGGCTATGTTCTTGCCAGAATCACAAAGCAGTTATCCCTGCAGTAAGAGACGGGTATTTCTGTAATAAGTCCTGTGAGTCAGAGGTGTGAGAAACTTGAAGCAGTGTTACTGTTGCCACTGTGTTTCGCCACCTCAGGTGGTGGGAGGCTAAGTATGCTGGTGCTCATGGTGCTGGACCTGAGAGAAGGGCTTTCAAAGTGGCTGAACCGATGATTCACCCAAGTTGGTGTCGCACAACTGGATGAGCAAATATTGATCTGCTCTGGGGAAACAAGCGAAAACAAAAAGGGTTATTGACATGCACGCCACATGGATGCAATCAAATATACACAACCACACACACATACAAACATAGACATGTGTTCCCTCATGTGGCTCAACAACCATATGTATGGAGCTTGAGAAGAGGCCCCATTTTGATGCCTTTTGTAGATGAGAGCGGTTCACGAGCCGCAGTGTTATGAAGACACAAGCATCTCAACACGTGGTCGTTCTGTTCAGTGAAGAACACATTTCAGCGTATGCCCCTGTTTGTGGTTACATAACTGATATTACACCCCAAATCAATGTCCGAGGCATATGTAGACAGTGTTGGCTTTTAATTACCTGGAATCGCTTTATGCAAACTGAGTCAGTTTTTGTGCAGTCAACATCGAGCTCAATACCGAGTGAGGTTTTTGCTTCTCTTACCATAGACATTTGTGTTTCTTTTTTGAGCAGATCTGATATTTGTGTTTCTCGTCAGAAGAAGCACCATTTGATCTGGTGAACTTATGAGTTGTTTCTTTTTGCCTTGCAGAGCTCACCATCGCCAGGCACGAGGTACGGGAAGTGGAGCAGCGGCACATGCAGGAAGCAGCCCGGGACTGGACGCCGCTCGGCGAGAGCGAGGACGTGGTGATCATCTACAACCGCGTGCCTAAGACGGCCAGCACCTCCTTCACCAACATCGCCTACGACCTGTGCTCCAAGAACCACTTCCACGTGCTGCACATCAACACCACCAAGAACAACCCCGTCATGTCCCTGCAGGACCAGGTGAGATGGAGAGAGGGAAGGAGAGGAAAGGGTAAAGGGAGAAAAACTCTGGATGAGGTTGTAGAAGTAGGTAGGTGTGTGTCGATGTCTTGGTGATGATTTTCGTTTTACATAGCTACATACTTCATAAAGTTTGCATTTGGCTATGATTTAATCCATACATCATCATGTGCAATCATAAGCACACCAACAATCCTTCAACTGGAGAACCTTTGCTCTAAGAGTATGAGGTTAGTCAGGCTGTGACCACAAGACACGACACAGAAGCCTACAGTTTCACAGAAACAGAACACAGAACGCACTTTTAGCTAATGAGTTTAAAGTGCAACAGTGAAAGACACTGTCAACACCTTGTTAGCCACTGCACACACACACACACACACACACACACACACACACACACACACACACACACACACACACAGAGCCCATCACTGTCATTTATGCTTCTGAAGTTTTGGAGAGCCCTGATGGGGCCCCCAACACACACCTAATACTCTCTGGGCCAGCCCTGAAACAGTCTTCAGTCCTGCTTATGTATGAGGGGAGGTTTGCTTTCCCTCTTTTGTCCCCCACTGTCTCCCCTCCTGGAGGGTTTGCATCTGCTGTGGTGTTCGAACACTGGACACCGTCCTAATCGTGAGAGAGTTGGGAACAGCTGTGGGTTCAAATCTTGAGGTTGTCATGGCAACTACAACAGAAACGTGTATTTCAACAAATTCCATTGACATCTCAATGCATTATACCCTTTGCGAATTTGGTGTTAATCCACTCCCCTCCAGTGAATCACTTTCTTATTCGATTTAAAAGATTTGATGGAAACCGAGCTAGTGACAGAACAGAAATCCCATATGCCATGAAGCTACGTATGTGAGTGATCTAAAGCAAATGGATTAGAAGGGCAATCAGAAAGCGCAGACCTCGGATTGAGTGACGTGAAAGATGGCGGACGGCAGTGAGTGAGACGTGTGGGTCCGACTCTCTTGGGGAGAAAGAATGATTTTATACCCCTAATCAACTCGTTGCTAACTACAAAAACGTTCTCTTTATATGTCGATTTATTACGTTATCTGCCGTTTGGGACTTCTAGGCAAAGTCTGCGCGAGTTAACCCAAACAAACAAACAAACAAACAAACAAACAATTCCAGACTCCTGTGTATGTCTCCTAAGACCCGAGCCACACCAGTGATGGAGAAAATTCAAGCAACCCTGGACACGCTGGTGACATCGAACGCCAATCTTACCAGTAAAATGGACAAACTAGACGCTCTTTCCAGGAAGATTGACAAACTAAACACCTCAGTGAATTCTACTGGATTCAACCGAGGCCAACTTGCTTTTGCAAACCAACAAGGTGGCAGCTCAAGAGTTGGTCATTAAAACCCTGGATCATAAACTTGAAGAAGCGTTGAACGCAATTGACAACCTTGAAAATCAATCCAGGCGACGGAATCTCCGATTGCTGCACCTGCCGGAGAAGAGCGAGGCAGGCTACAGCATGGAGGCCTACCTGGCTAAGACCCTCTCCGCTCTCCTTTCCATTCCACTGAAAGAGCATGACATCGAATTCGCCCATAGGCTTGGTCCATTGGTCGAGAAATCAAGGCCCCGCACGGTGATATTCAAGCTTCACCATCTACAAAAGAAGATCTCCATTATGGAGGCAGTGAAATCCACCCTGTTTGAGCTCAAGGCCCTTCCCGGCGTGAAGCTACGGATTACTGAGGATGTGTCGGTGCGTCGGAGGAAACTTCGGGACCAATACTGGCCGCTGCGCGAGCAGCTCCATGGCAAAGATGTAAAGACCAGAGTCCGGGACCCAGGCACCCTCCTTGTCTGGATTGGCAATGAACAGTTGAAGTTCGGGTGCTTAGAGGCGGCCACGACCGCACTGAAAGTTAAATTCCCCGACCTGAAATAGACTAGAGCCAGCGCTATTACATGCGCTTTGGGGGTAAGTTGCGAGTAGTACTGCTCCCCATTATCTTTTGGTTTTTCTGTCCAGCCTATTTCTATTTTTCCCTTATTCACTTCGTGCACTGGCCATTTGGGACTTCAAAATATTCTAATTGTTTATTGCTGTACAAGTCTGTACATAAAAAGATTGCTCAATAAAACAATGTCGATTGCACAGCCTTGTGGAAGTGAGTTACATGCCAGACGTTTTTTGTTGTTGTTGTTTTGCCTCCTTTTTTGGTTGGTTTGTTTGCTTGATTGTTTTGTCCTGGCTTTGTTTTGTGGAGGCTATAGGCCTGTATACGGTTATACGGTTCTCTGTATATTGACTAACAGGCCATATTGACTGCTGAAAGTTAGAGTCCAATGTCATTATTTGTTTATTTATTTATCTTCATTCATTCTTTCTCCCCCTTGGAGTTTTCCTATAGGGACCCGCCTTCTAGTGTTAGGTGGGTGGGTTATGATAGGCTTACATGGTTGCATCTGGCAATATCCATGTATTGGTACTGTTTTGTCTTGTCTTGTCTTGTGGGAGGGTGTGTGTGTGGGGGGGGGGGGGGGGGGGGCGATTGGGGTGGGGGGATTCACTTGCTGCTTTGTTCCGTGTATGTGTGTGCGCGTGTGTGTGTATTATGTGTGTGCGCGCGTGTTTGGCTGCGTTTGTGTGTGGGGGGGGGGGGGGGGGATACAGGTCTTGCTCTGCCTGCTCTTTTATCTGTTATCTACAGCTCATACCTTATCTTATGTACCACCACCTGAATGACTAAATTAACCGTGATTTCTTTTAACGCACGTGGCCTTAATTTGCCCCATAAACGCACAAGTTTTCTGGATGTACTAAGAAGAGAGGGAGTGGACATAGCCTTGGTCAGCGAATCCCACTTGCTTCAGAAAGATGCCCATAAGCTGCAAAATAAACATTATGTTGTAAAGGCAAATGCTTCAGCCCTCAATAAAACAAAGGGTGTAGTAATTGTGGTCCGCCGTAACTTTCAGTTCACCAATTTAGGTGTTGGGTGCGACTCAGATGGTAGAATCACTTTTATGAAAACCATCATAGAAAACAAGAAAATTGCATTTTTATCTATTTACGCTCCTAACAGCTTTGATCCTGATTTCTATGAACGTCTGTCCAATATCATGCATGACCTGTCTGATTACCGATTATTTATTGGGGCAGACTTTAATGCGGTTTGGGACCACTCTGCGGTCAGGACGGCTGCAGTAGAGGGCAGTGATCAGAGATCAGCGTCGGTTGCATTGAGGAAATGGGCTCAGGAATTTTCAGTAATAGATATATGGCGCGTTACCAATCACAATAAACAAGACTTCTCGTTTTTTTCCGCAAGACATCATTCATTTTCCAGAATAGACTTCATTTTTGTATCCAAGGATCTCCTCGAAAAGGTAAGCACGGACATGCTCCCCCTGGCCTTCTCAGATCACAGGGCTGTCATCTGTAGGGCTAACCTTTCCGTATCTCGTGACCGCGCCCCACGCTGGCGCTTCAATACCTCTTTGCTGCGCAATGAGAGCTTTTTGGTGCAACTTGAATCTGGCCTAGCAGAATTCATATCTTTTAACGTGCATTCAGTAGAGGACACTCGTATCTTATGGGATTCTGTAAAAGGCTATATTAGAAGTAACTGCATATCGTTTTCCTCTAATTTAAACAAAACGCGTCAACGCAGGATTCTTGAGCTGGAGGGTGATCTCGGGCAACTTGAAGGTGCTATGCACAACAACGTAACTCCTGACTCAATCATCCAACGTAATAAATTAAAAGAGGAGCTGAATTCCCTATCCCGACAGCACGCCGAATTCCTTATCCATCGTACGCGCCAGCACCATTACTTTGAGGGGGCCCGCCCCAGCCGGTCGCTTGCCTTAAGCCTTCGTGCCAGTGAAAACTTTGCGCACATACCCGCCATTAAAACACCAGCTGGCGCTCTAGTAACGGACCCCAAATTAATTAATGAGACATTCCGCTCATTTTATTCCAACTTGTATAGTTCTGAAGTTCCTCATGACTCTTCTAAATTTGATTTATTTTTCAAGAATTTAAATCTTACTAAATTGTTGCCCCATGAGGCTACGTCTCTGGACAAACCATTTACCCTGCTCGAATTGGAGAGAGCTTTACGCAGTCTTAATAAAGGCAAATCGGCAGGTTTTGACGGAATTCCTCCAGAACTATATTTACAGTGTTGGTCTCAACTTGGTCCTCTATTGCTGAACATGATCAATCATGCCATTTCAAGTGGTTCCTTTTCAAGGGATGTTAATACCGCTACAATCACCTTACTCCATAAAAAAGGGAAAGACCCAAATGAATGTGCAAATTATCGTCCTTTATCACTCTTGAATACTGACGTTAAACTTTTTGCTAAAGTGCTTGCACTAAGGCTTGAGCCCCTTATGAATAAGCTCATTCACCCTGACCAAACTGGCTTCGTAAAATCTCGCTTATCCTCTGATAATGTTCGCAGACTTTTGCACATTGTCGAAGCTTCAGCTGAGGTCCAAACTCCCTGTGCTGTATTATCTCTGGACGCAGAAAAAGCTTTTGATCGCCTTGAATGGCACTATCTATGGGCTGTCCTTCAGCATATGGGATTTGGCACTAATTTCATCAATATGATTAAAACGCTCTACGCCTCCCCTTCAGCCATGGTAATGACTGGCAATATCTGTTCTTCGTTGTTTCCAGTGGGCCGCAGCTCTAGACAAGGCTGCGTTCTTTCTCCACTTTTATTCATTTTATCTTTAGAACCTCTGGCCCAGACGGTGCGTCAGTCAACCCATACTCCTGTTACTGTCCATGGAACAGATCATTTCATCTCCCTTTATTGTGATGATATCTTGCTTTATCTTGGTGATGCAATTCAATCTACCCCACATATTTTGTCTATATTTGATAAATTCGGGAGTATCTCTGGCTACAAAATAAACTGGTCTAAGTCGGCTCTCCTTCCTCTAAACGACACTATGAGGCATGCTTCCTTACCAAACATTATTCCAGTAGTTGACCATTTTAAATACCTAGGTCTATCGATTTTTCCTTCGATACAAACTACAGTATCGGTTAATTATAACTCGACTCTCAGGCAGGTGGAATCCGATTTGGAGCGTTGGTCGTCCATTCCTAACTCATTTCGAGCAAGAGCTTCTATCGTAAAGATGAACATCCTACCGCGAGTCAACTTCTGTAGTTCTATGCTTCCATTATCCCCCCCAGCTGGTCACTGGGATAAACTGCATTCACTTGTTTCCAGGTATGTCTGGAAAGGTAAACGCCCACGGATTAAAATGTCCATTTTGCAGAGGCACAAACTCTCTGGTGGCCTTGGACTTCCAAATTTCCAGTTCTATTTTTGGTCCTCAACCCTTCGTCCTCTTCATACCTGGTTAGATCCAGAGGCTCAAGTAGCCTGGCGTTCATTAGAGGAACATCTAGTAAAACCACATAGGCTTCAGGATGTTATTTACTCAAACATCCCTCTCAAAATGTGTAAATCCAAATTCGGTTCTTTAATCTCACATCTTGTTGCCATATGGAGAACTGTGGAATCACACTCCAGCACTCACTTTAAATTCCATCCTCACCTCCCTTTATTTAATAATTTTGCCCTTTGTTTGGGTGGTCACCCGATGTCCTTCCCTCAGTGGAGGGATAGAGGGATTAATACCCTTTCCGACATTATGTCAGATAATGCGCTCAGATCTTTTCAGGACTTGAAATCACATTACAACTTACCCGGCACCTCTTTTTTCTTCTACCTACAACTCCGCAGCGCCTTACGAGCATACGGAGTCCCCTGGGGTGAAAACATGGTGCCTCATCCAATTCACAAAATATGTGGTAGATCATCTACCAAAGGCTTGGTCTCTGCTCTATACACATTTATGTCTAAACATGCAGAAAAACCTTTGCAAGTGGATAGTCGCTGGAGCCATGATCTCTCAATTGCACCTACTACAATCAATTGGTCCATAGTCTGGTCTAAGCTTGACCTATCTTCGCGTAATCCCAACCATCAGATGATTCACTACAATTTCATACACAGACTCTACTGCACTCCTCATAAATTATTCTTGATGAAATTAAATCCATCTCCTAACTGCCAGCTATGCTCTTTAGGTACTACAGGAACCTTTGTTCACATGGTCTGGGAGTGCCCTGGGGTGAGCGACTTTTGGAGTATGGTATCCAACAGGATGTCTATAGTACTTGGGCGTACCATCCCCTGCTCACCAATTATCTTATTGCTGAGTGATTTTACGGGTCTAGATCTTTCTCTGATGCACCAACGCTGGTTTCTGGTAGGCCTTACTGCTGCTAAAAAGCTTGTAGCACAGAGATGGAAAGCTCCTCATGACCTGTCCTACCAACATTGGGTGAACACAGTCATAGATCTGGCTAAATTAGAGAGATCTGTGGCCAGCATGCATGGCGCCCAAGCCAAAAATATTAACTTATGGTCCACCTTTATTAACAGTATGTTGGGAGAGTAGTCATGGCTTACTGTATCTACGCCTTACTCACTGCTTTTTCATCCTTTTCCTTTTCTTTTTGTTTCTTTCTTTATTTCACATATTAGTATTAGGCCTATTTAAGAAATTTGCTGAGCTTCTCAAATTATTGGTTCTGTCATTGTGGGAGGCAAGACCTGGGGGTGGGTGGGTTTGGGGGGGGGGTATGGTTGAGTATTATATGTGTTATGTTGTCTTACTTGTGTATATGTGTAACTGTTTCTTGTATGAAATATAAAATACAATAAAAAATTGATCACAAAAAAAAAGAAAGCGCAGACCTCCTCCATGGCTGCATCTCGGAAGAGTGAAACTGAATTCCTGGATTCACTCCCAATGGGTTAATGGCTTATTCCTTGGCCCGGCTGTATGGCTACCCGGACACGACAAAATGTGTTCTCTTAGGGTGAAATAACACAATACAGCAGAGGACTGGAGAGAAAGTCGATCCCAAGGACGAGAGCCACAGAAAGCTTCAGAGAAAAGAGTAAAAGAGGAGAGACCAAGAGGAAATTCGAATGCGTGTGTAGAAAATGGGTATTCCCTTATGATTCAGTGACATTCAGAAGATGAAAGATAAAGCTGGACTGAAAGAGAACAAGTGGAAGAGGCGGTGAGATGTAGGAGATGGCTGGAGAGGTGATTTGTTCCCCATCAACTGTGTGCCAAAGTCCCCCGGTGTAAAGCTATGTTTTCAATGTCACTTTGAATGGCTGTGTGTGTGTGTCAGCCTACAAATGGCACACAACCAGCACCACATCGGATGTGTTTCTGTCTGTCTGTGCCCGTCCTCTCCTGTTTGGTATTCCTGTCACAGCAGGCTGGCAGCATGAGGAGGTGAGTGTCTGAGTGAGCGCTAGTGCAGGGCTGACTGGTGTTTCTGTCTGCCTGCCTGCCCGCGCCGCACGCCTGCACCTCTCTCCTCCTGTCTGCTCCCTGTTCACTGAGCCTGCGCACTCACTCTGCAACCCACTAGCCGATCCAGGATCAGTCGCTCCATCCCTCACTCTGCAACCCACTAGCCTATCCAGGATCAGTCGCTCCATCCCTCACTCTGCAACCCACTAGCCCATCCAGGATCAGTCGCTCCATCCCTCACTCTGCAACCCACTAGCCTATCCAGGATCAGTCGCTCCATCCCTCACTCTGCAACCCACTAGCCTATCCAGGATCAGTCGCTCCATCCCTCACTCTGTCTTTCCTTCTCTGGCGCTGGCTCGCTCTTCTGCCATCTTTATCTCTCTCTCTTGTACTTTTGCTGTCTCAAATTGTTAATTATTTTGTGTCTGTCTGTCTCTCCGCTTTTCCACTCATTATTTTTGTCTTGCACAGACTAGATGCGCTCTCTCTCTCTGCTCCCTCTGTCTCTCTCTCTCTCTCTCTGTCTGCCCCCTCTCTCTCCTCTCTCTCTCTCTCTCTCTCTGCTCCCTCTCTCTCTCTCTTCGCTCCCTCTCTCTCTGCTGCCTCTCTTTCTTTCTTTCTTTCTCTCTCTCTCTCTCTCTCTCCCTCACACCCCACTGGGAAATGACCTGCCCCACACACTCAGTCCAGACAGTCTCTCTCTCTCTCTCTCTCTCTCTCTCTCTCTCTCTCTCTCTCTCTCTCTCTCTCTCTCTCTCTCTCTCTCTCTCTCTCTCTCTCTCTCTCTCTCTCTGCTCCCTCTTTCTCTCTCTCTCTCTCTTTCTCTCTCTCTCCCTCACACCCCATTGGTGAATGACCTGCCCCACACACTCAGCCCAGACAGTGGGGCCCTCTGCTCCCAGGTGTGTGTGAAAGGTTGGCTTGCGATGACCATGTCTGTGGTCGCACAGGACAACCAATGATGAGAGATACTGCAGCACTTCAGCTGTCTGCCTTATTCACAAGCAACCGCTTTGGCTTAGAGGGTGGAATGAGTGGGTGTGGGTGTGGGTGTGGGTGTGGGTGTGGGTGTGGGTGGGTGTGTGTGTTCTTCAAACACATGGTTTAACAGTAATGTATACATTTCATTTAGTGAGAAGAATTCCGGTAGATTTGTGTAGACATTGCGGTGCATAGTGCATACAGGCCAGAAGGTGAAGGGTGGATGTGGTGGATGTGCGAGAGGGTGCGTTTCTGTGACTCATCAGTCTGCCCTCTATCTATGTGTGTGTTCGTGTTCACAGGTGCGGTTTGTGAGGAATGTCACCTCCTGGAAGGAGATGAAGCCTGGCATCTACCACGGCCATGTGGCCTTCCTGGACTTCTCCAAGTAAGCTCCTCAAAGATCACTTTACAGCACACCCGCTGACACACCACCACCCAAGATGTATGAGATAGCTCACGTGGTTAAATGAACCATTGAGCAAGAGAGACTGTTTGTGTGAGTGTGAGTGAAATTTAAACATTAAGAGACTGGGACCTCATTTTGCAATGAGTGACTTTTTAGGTTTCTGCTGACACCCTGTGGTTATGAGGAGAAGTGCAACATCTGTGTCTTAGATTTGTTCAAATTCAAAATAGAGATGTCTTCAGTGACAGGCCCTAAGTTCAGTGCTAGTAAATATGGAAATATGATGCACTAAAGTAAAAAATATTTGTGCAGATATATTTTACTAATTTAAAGCCAAATCTACACTGAGTAAAATGACATCAAGATGAAAACTAACTCATGGGTGCATTTCTATCTGAAAAAACCTCATAAATGTTTTCTCCGTTATCAATGTGGGTTTATGGGTAACCTGACATGAGTCCGTTTTCTACCGTTGTAATCAAGTTGTTTCTATCCTATGCACAACTATATATATATACGGTGTAAAACATCATTCTAATACTGCTTTACTTTAATAAAAAAAAATCTTGGTTGTTGCATTGCATCTACCATCGGCTAAGTGTTTCTACAAGTTTAATTCATTTGTTATTGGTTATGAATAATGTACAATTTAGTTTGACCAGAAGCTACAGCCTGACCCAACCAAGTAGAATTTGCACCCTTCTCTGAACGTCTCCCCCCCTCCCCCTGCAGGTTCGGTGTGAAGGCTAAGCCCATCTACATTAACGTGGTGCGGGACCCCATCGAGAGGCTGGTGTCCTACTACTACTTTCTGCGCTTCGGGGACGACTACAGGCCCGGCCTCAGACGGAGAAAGCAAGGGGACAAAAAGGTTTGCTTCGCATCAGTGGTCTGACACCTAGTGTGTGTGAGGTGAAAGTAATGTGAGGGCGGTTAGGAAATCGCAAGTATCTCAAGTCACCCACCTCCGCAAGTGACTGTGTTATTCACTAACCCTAAAGCACATGGACAGCGTACGCTCATGCCACTGGAAGGATTTTGGCAGATTGGCAGTTCTGGGCATACCTGACCGATTTTTCTCTTTTCTGTGCTTCGGCTGCAAAAAGCCCTTACTGCACAGACTCTGGCTGCAGGTTTGCAAATATTGAGGAACTATTTTGACTTCATCTCTCTAAGTGCAAGAAGCCATGCTGTCAAAGCTTTTTACAGTCATTGGTCTTTTCTGTTAGCCTTGTATTGTGTAATCATAGGCCTGACATCCCTGCAGATCCTGCAGATCGGGATGCAGTGGCTAGTGTAGTATCTACACAGCTGTAGGGGCTTGTAATTAACTCCACATTAGTGTAGTCGTTTTATTTTGTATGGTTTGAGTAATTAGGGAAGGATTCAAAGCCATTAGAACATCTCTGTAAGACCTTGTTCACAGTGCATTTACAAGGTTTTACAAGGTAACCATTCTCTTGCCTGCCTGTATTTGTACTCCTGTCCTAAACCTAACGTAGAGGGTGTTAAATCTAAAAAGGTAACGTCAGGATGACTTCCAGCTTGGGTCCTTTTTGCCAGCAGTACCACCTCTGATTTGGTCATTTTAGTATTTCAGTAGTGAGTGATACTGACATCATGGTTTATCAGTTGAAACCAAGAGTGTGCTTAAGTTACATCTCTCAAAATAGTGGGATTAGGTTAAGTTACTGAGGCGTTTCATCAGTATGACCGAACTGGCCACAGTTGTCAGCAGAAACTGTCCCCTTTATAACTTAAGTGGGAGCTCAGTGTGGCAGAGGTATTCTGGGAGATATGGGTGAAAAGGGAGTAGACTGAAAAACGAGTGAAAAAACCCAGTCTGATAACCTTTAGAAGTAGTTTTGGGTTTTGTGCAGAGATTTGGAGAGGCACGTGCTTCCTATGTATTAGAGGATGCTGTACAGTCTGAAACATACTGTATATTGGCTCCTGTTTTGGCTGGCACCACAGGCTCATAACATCAATACCAGTATACTGTTGCTGGTCAGTGAAAACCACAGGCCTTTGAACGATCTTAAAAAGTGTATTGTAAAGATGTTTTAATTATAATTAAAACTGTGCCTGTGTCTCTCTGTGTGTGTGTTTCAGACCTTTGATGAGTGTGTATCGTCGGCCGGCTCTGACTGCGCTCCAGAGAAACTATGGCTGCAGATCCCCTTCTTCTGTGGCCACTACTCCGAGTGCTGGTGCGTTCTGCTGACTTGCATGTAACCCCATTTGCCTCTCAGACAGCCTGTGTAATGTCTCTTTCACAGGAGCCTCTCTTGTCTCTCTTATTGACCCTATGTAACCACCTCTATCTACTGAGGATTACTAGCTCTGTCCTCTGTCCTCTGTCCTCTGTCTCGCTCGTTGCCCTATGCATTATTTGTGTCTTTGTGAATCATCTGCTCTGTTTCTAGCCCTCATAATCTACTTGGAAATGGGGTGACCAACTAAACCTTCTCCGCCATGACCGGGCAACTGCCCCTTTGTTTTCCTCATAACCTGTAAATTGTGGACTAAAATTCTTAGCCATTATGAGATTCGTACCCTCTTGTGTTACTTATACGGCAAGTTTCTGGGAATATAAATACTTGGTTGAAATGACCAGATTCAGTGGTGAAGGAAGGCCATGTCTTTCTGCAGGAATGTGGGCAGCCGTTGGGCACTGGAGCAGGCCAAATACAACCTGGTGAACGAGTACCTGCTGGTGGGGGTGACGGAGGAGCTGGAGGACTTCATCATGATGCTGGAGGCTGCGCTGCCACGTTTCTTCAAGGGAGCAACGGACCTCTACCGTACAGGTAGGACTCACTCTCAGCAGCCACTGTAACATCTAGGACTTTGACCTCTTACACTGGGCAACTCTTCTTTTGGATACAGCTCCAGCTTCAGATACTGTTAGACTTCAATGTGAGGAAGGGTTAGTGTTGTTTTGCTCGCCCAAGTAGTCTTTTAATAGAAGACTTGATGATTGGGTGCTGTAGTGAGACCGAAACGGTTAACATTAAAGTGATTTGATGTTTTTTGGTCCATATCATTTGTCTTTCATTTATACTTATTTGTTGTGCAACAGTGTAGATACCTTTTCAATCCTTCAGGTTTTTCTGTCATTATGTCATTGCCTATTTGTTTTGTCTCTTTCACTCGTAGGGAAAAAGTCTCACCTGAGGAAGACAACCGAGAAGAAGCCTCCCACCAAGGACTCCATCACCAAACTGCAGCAGTCGGAGATCTGGAAGATGGAAAATGAGTTCTACGAGTTTGCCCTCGAGCAGTTCCAGTTTGTGCGCGCCCATGCTGTGCGGGAGAAGGACGGTGAGCTGTATGTGCTGGCACAGAACTACTTCTATGAGAAGATTTACCCCAAAGTGAACTGAGCTGGGCCCTGCACCCAGAGACGTGGTTGGGGTGGGTTGAAGGGAAAGGTGGATACTGAGGGCAGCATGGACCCTTAATCCACCAATCCTCTCCTGACCTCCATACTGTTTTTTTGTTTTGTTGTTGTTGTTGTCACATACACTGGGGGGGAGAGAGAGAGAGAGAGTGCAGGGATTGAGGGGACAGAGGGAGGACCGTTCTGTAAAAGGTACATGTGCTTGACGCGGTCATGAGCCAACTGCCAACTTGGAAGGCCCGGGATTGGGGTGGGGTGTCTGTCTGTCTGTCTGTCTGTCTGTCTTGTCTCTTTGCTCACGTAAAAGCAAAGGACCCCAGGTCAGTCGGTCAGCAGGCCGGAGCTCAGTTTGGGGGTGGGGGGTGGGTCCAACGCCAGCTTCATCAGCCCTCCCATTCACTCATGCTGTAGCTCTCCCACTGCTGCGGAGCCATGGACTTCCTGTGTGGTGGCCTCGCTCACCAGATAAAGACCAGAGCCCATCCACCCACTCCATCCCTCTTTCTTGACTTGCACTGTGGTTTCTGATGCTTGTCAGATCTGAAGTGATTGGTACATCGGAGGGGAAGAACAATTTAGAGACTTTTGAGATGTTTATAACCATTTTCTCTTTCATTTGATTTTTTTTTTGTAATTAACATGCCCCTCTAGAGGGTAATATTATCATGCATTTGATAGCTATTATGTTTATCAGAGGTAACTGCTTCTCCAGACTTGAATTAAAAGGATTTAAGAAAAGATGATGAGTCATCATGCTACACAACACTAAGACGCCTAGCAGTTTGAAGGGAAAAATATGACCAGGGTTCCGGAGATATGCTATTGTAATCATCATGAGTAGCGCCTCCTCTTTTTACTAATGACTGATTCTCTGCGTTCATGATTTGATCGATTTTGCATTTAGTGTGTGTGTGACAGAGAGTGTTTTGGGTGTATGTATGTGTTTATATATATATATATATATATAGATAGATAGATACACACACACACACTTTTTTTGTAAAATGCATTGTACAGTGTTTACAGTAGACTGGGGCTTAGGAAGGGGCAAATATGTATGAAAGTAACAGTGAACTCAAATCCAAATCTGTACATATTGTATCTACACCTACAGTACATATTTTATGTATTTGGACCAAATGGTTGTAAGAAAAAAAACATACTGTTAAAGACATATAGAACACTATCCAACCAGCTGGAGTGAATAGTCATATAATATTTGTATGACATTTAAGGGAAAAATATATCGGTAATGTTTTTAAAGATATTTCCATAAATCACTCACATTAAGTCCCCCTTTGCAAAAATTGCATTTTGTTAAAATAATTTTCTTTATAACCCCTCGGTGCATGGACAACTTAATTTGGTGAATCTGTAATGACTGTGATAAATGAATTGTCTTGAGGGGTAACAAACATTGATGGCATGAATAAGGAAACTCTCTCTATAAACTGGTTTGGACAACTCACCACAGCTATCGAGGATCCATGGTACTTTTGACTTCTTGCTCACCTGACCAGACTGATCCCAACCTTGAGACAAAGTGTGTGATTTGTGAGTGGGTCCTCTAATTCTTCAGATCTTAGTACTTTTCACATCAACTGAAGAAGAATCTTGCAAGTGGTTTCAGAAACGAAGACTGATATTCTCACTCCCCATGAAGTCTACCAAGTCATACCAGGACACACTATCACTGGGCTGGGGTCTGTAAAAACAGTTCTCTGACTGTGTTTCCAGGTCACAGGGTTGTTTTATGACGGATACTTTAAAAGTACTGGTGAAACCGTGAGACGGCATACATTAGCTCAATACTTGATAGTGCCTTCATAGTATTCAACAGTCATGGTAATCTTGACATTATGTTTCAACCACCTCAAAATGTTTAGCCAAATTTTTTAACTCTTGCTTCTAACTTTATTTTTTGTTCTTTATATGTTTTATGCCACCAGCTTTTATGTTTTGTTGGAATTGTTGTATTCATTTTCTTGTTCCAAATGGTCTATTTCAAATAAATGTTAAACTCTTAGGATTTCTGAGTTTGTCTGAATTATTCACATTTTGGCCTAGCTCAAATGATTCATGACTAATATAAATGCTTGGCTCTATACTATTGGCGGGGTGCTGGCCTGCCTCTGATCAGTTGTGTTGACTGACTTTTATGTCCTCCATAGTCAGTTGTTAGTTGGGTCATTTATAGCAAAACAATGGCAAAGTGAGCATTAGAAGATTGTCAAGCCCAGGTAAATCCATCAGTTGTTGTCCCCTATTAAGTAATTAAGTGTGAGACACTGCAAGGGCTCGAAATGGTATAAACAGGAATGCGACAGCACGTTGCAACAGATCACGTTGGTGGTAATTCTGTGTTTCACATCACAACGCTATATGAACTGTGGGCAATTCCATCAGGCGAAGTCTGCAGAAATGCGGACTTACAGAAAGTTTGCATACAGGGCTCTAAATGTTGAGGGAGCCTTCATGCACTTGACAATTTGATGGTACAGCCCTTAACCCTCACGGATTAAACAGGAACGCGCCTCAAAGTCCATGATTGTGGACATTGGGATAAGGCTATAGTTTTGTACTACCTGGGGTACAGGGCCACATTTGCCTTGGCTCATTACAGATGAGGCTCAAATAATGTTTGTGACCAACGCCTCTGACTTATAGAGAGTGGGAGTGACTATCGTAATTTTGAATGCAGCATTTTTGCAAGTTAAATTTTTGTAGCCAATCAAATTCAAACAAATTTGCACCTCAATTGATTAACCAAATGGAAAATCTACTAGACCAAGCACCATCTCTCTGAGGGTCATATTTCATAACATTCCGCAAGTAGTCCGTTCATTTAACTAAATTAATTTGCTGTAACTTGAGGTCAGCAAGTCATAGGTTGCTACGCAACACCTGAAACTTTAGTTGTATTTGTGTGAATAACTATTTTTCATTTCACTGGCTATTGCTATGCTAGGAAATTCAGCCCAGGAACCTCAGTTCTGGCATCAACAATTTCAATATCAAATCTGGCACCTGAGCCTGACCTGCAAAGACCACACTAAATAAAACCCACGCTCGAAACATATCTGTTCTGTCCTGTTCTGTCCTCACTAGACATAGAACTGACTGTTATTCAGTTAGACAGAACGTGAACAGGATTTGTTCAAACTCAAATTCTTCTTTACTTGGATTTGTTCTTAAATTCACGGTTGTACCTTAGTGTTACTTTGAGTTCGCTTTACATAGATCTCTTTTGCTTTTTCTCTCTATAAAACTGAAATAAACAGGAAACAAAAAAAGAACCTCAATATCTAATTTTTTTAATGTATTATGGAGTATTTAGGGGATCTATTAGCAAAAATGTTAGCTTAGAATGAGCCCTTTGTATCTTCATAGGGAGCAGGTCCTTCTACAGAGTCTGCCACCATGTTGTGCTACATGTTTGTTTCTACAGTCACCTAGAATGGACAGACCGAAACACTGGCTCGAGATAGGGCTCTTTACGTTTTTATGGCATTTGACGGCCACAGACAGAATCATGTAAGCACAAGTTTAGCAAATATTAGTGGTGACCACGGAAACCATATCAACATATTTACAGCTGTACCAACACAATATCATAAACTTATTTAATTATGATGCTCAGCATTTTCTACAAAGCAGCTTGTTTGATGATACACCTGTTTCACTCAAGGAGGTTTCACCATCATAGCCCATCCCAGGAGACATGGGAAGTGGCTAAACACTGGTTTTACACAGCCAACTCACATGGCCTCTGTACCCCAGCTAGTCTTTGAGACAAGCTAAATGTGAGCTCAGCTCAGTCACTAATAAAAGGTAGTCCCCCCTGTTGGATTGACAAGTTAGTGCAACTACAAACATTTTTGAGTTAACTCCTATCAGATACCAGAAAACAAACAAAGATGGTTAAAGATATCACCCTTTTTGCACGTTGACTTAACCCTGAAGCTGATTACAGGAAGGGACAGAGCAGACAACCGGTACCTCTTGAGGAAGCTTAGGTCTGTCCATTTGTGCAGCAAAATGTTGCATAACTTCTACCAGTCTGGTTTTGCAAGTGCAATTTTCTTTGCAGCCATCTGTTGGGGCAGCAGCTGATAAAGAAGGCTGGCTCTGTGCTGGGGACTGTTCTGGCTCTGTGCTGGGGACTGTTCTGGAGCCCCTAGTTGGAGTTGGTTGTTGACAGAAGGATGTTGCACCAACTGCTTAGCATAATGGACAACACTTTACATCCTCTGCACGACACACTGCTCAGACAGTAGAGTGTTTTTAGTTAGAGGCTCCTTCAACTCTGTACTGGGAGAGAAGGCTTATCCTCTGAGTGGCAATGCACAATGGACATTCTACATTTAATTTGCACAGTTTATCTAATATCTGGATTTAAAATTCTAGTAGTAGTATAGTAGTTTGTAGATATATTTGTTAATATTGTGTTTTTACCCAACTTAAAGTCTGTTTTTGTGCAAGTTATGTGTTTTGTTATAAATGATAATATAAATATATAAATGATGTTTTGTGATTTTGTGTAGGTTAAGTGTTCTGTGAATTGCAGCTGCAATAAATCTGTCTGTCTGTCTGTCTGTCTGTCTGTCTGCCTGCCTGTCTGTCTCAGATACAGCTTTGAAATTGAATTGTCTGAACCTGTGCATGGCCTCTTCCGCACAGCTGAGATGGGGTTCCTTACAGCGGTGTTGGAACATTTTTAAAAGCAGTGTTTCAGATGTGCAGCCAGTGAAGTGACAAATGTCTTTGGCGAAAGCGTATCCATAAATAAACCTGAGCTGCTGAGCGAGTTCTCATCCCGCAGATGGCTTCTGTCAGGCAGGAGATTTTCCATCATGCACAAGAGAGGAGGCTGAAGATGGAGTCTGACTGAGGGGAAAAAAGTTATTGATAGCATTTCCAACCAATTAACTTGGTTGGGACTTGCAAAAAAAAGACATAACTTCAAACAGAAACTACATAAATACAACAATTTGGTAAGATTGCCTCATATTTTTCCATCACGTGTGATAGTTTCTCACAATTTGCATGCAGTTGGCAAAAAGTTGAGCTGTAATAATGAAATTTGAACTGTAAAATGTGATTATTACAGTGATACAGAAGTATTAATTTTATTTTAAGGCCTGCATTTTCAACCTAGACTTTCTGAAGTATTTGTTTTTTCGATTGTTCATTAGAAAAATATTCTACTTGTCAACTTAGAAATAATGCAATTTTGAGGTGATACAATCATTTGACAAGTAAGTTATACTGCACAGGGCTATGATTACTTCTGTTGTACACTGTAGCTCATACTCTGAAACCATGATGATGGACTGAAGCAAAAAAGTGAAGGTTTTTAAAAACAGATATTTTCAAATTAAATTACAATAATGGTCTTGCAGAAAAATGACATGGAATATAGTGATTAAAGCTATTCACGTATCATTATTCAAAATACGTTGTCTCTGGGTTACGTCAGGTTACATGATCAGATTAAGTGAAGTAGCAGGATAGATATTAATCTGTTAGCTCAACTAAAAAAGGTCATTTGCCACGTTGTGTTATATTGTAACATACTTAAACAATTACAAATATAACATGTGGTGTCATAGAAAAACTGCTTCACACAAGTAAAGCAGAATACTAAAGCAGATAGTAAAGCAAAGACTTGTGCTCACTGTAGTTCAAAATCAGTGTGAAACAATCGATAGCTGTATTAATTAACGAGACAGATAAGACACCAGAGAAATGTGCCAAAAGCGAGGTCTGTAATGCAAGGATGAATTGTATCACAAGCTCGCCCTTCCACAATAGGCTTAGGAAGATGGAGAGGTTCCAAACCGCACTAGCTCATGCCACCCATGGCTAGCACAGCTCAGGGACACCGCACGGGCCCGGGCTGGGCCCAATCTGACGTTCTGGCATTGGCCACAAGGAGAGTCCTGCCTGTCTCAGAAAATAGAACTCAATTAACTTTCTAGCTGCAGGCATACTGGAGCACTGTTTCATTAACTAGACGAATACAGCCTGATAATTACCACTTCTCAATTTTGGAAAAAAACAAAACAAGCCTGCACTCCATATTGATTGTGACTGATGAGCTTGAAGGTTAATTGGGAGCAGAACATTCTGGAACAGCAGCTTTGATGAACAGCAGTTTTTATTTCCTTTCCCCAGCAATGCCACTGTTTGTTTGCTGTGGAAAAGACAGATTTGTCCCGTGGCCCTTCCAAATGTAGGCCTTCCCATGGATGTGTTTCCCACATTGGTTACACTACTGTCAGTCTGAAATGTCTTTGAAAGTATCATTTACTTAACGAGGGAATTTCATCTTGTGCCGGGTTTATGTAAGAAGTACAATGAAAGAAAAATTGAAAAAATTAACCAAAGACAGTACTTCAGAACCCACAAAGGGTATTATTTGTCATTCTAGTTTTAGTCGTTTTGGTTTGAAAAGAATTCCCCCATGATGAACTTACTCTTTATATCCAGCAGAGGGCATTCTTGTACTGTCTCTTTGCCTCAAAGCACGGTCTGTGCAGCAGATTGGGCGTAACACTAAAACAAGGCCCCATTAATGCACCTGTACCAAGCCAAATGGAACAGCGATGCGGGGCAGGACCATTAGGAATACAGATTGCACTATTAGAGCCACTGGCTCCGAGCCCTTCTGTCGGCTATAAATAAGGCTTTTTGCCCGGCCCAGGACAATTTGTGCCACA
The DNA here is from genome assembly GCF_963457725.1 of Sprattus sprattus. Classification (NCBI taxonomy): domain Eukaryota; kingdom Metazoa; phylum Chordata; class Actinopteri; order Clupeiformes; family Clupeidae; genus Sprattus; species Sprattus sprattus. The sequence goes on along the minus strand of NC_137921.1, from coordinate 46,805,618 downwards.
CTCTCCCTGCCCTTGCATAATGACCCGGGCTGTTTAATTCAGGGAGCGTAAAAGGCACATCCTGCATGTTAGCTTTCATGCTAACAGGGCAGTGTTAACAACACGCTTGGGGGGTAGAAAAGGGTGATGTTAAGCACACCTTGCAAAGCTCTCAAAGGAACGTGTTCTCTCTCCTGGGTCTCCCAGACAAAGGTGTCGCAGCTAGGTAGCCTAATAGATGCTAATGGAAGAGGTCTTAAATTGTCCCCCCATTTGTCATGCAGGGGAACATGCCCTCCGACAAACAGGCATCTTCAGAGACTAAAATAGGCAGAGTCCTTTGAAGGCCGTCCGTCGCCCGCTGTCTTAGGAGGAACTTCACTCTGACTTACACAACTGTTTCTGCCTCGTGGTCTCACTCACTGCCACCAATTACATCTGGGAGTACACAGGCCCACAGAAATAGCCCTTGAATCACAGAGAAAATAATGACCTCATTTAGCTAATGAATGCTGGCGGACTTTAACAACCATAACCCTGTGGAGTAAGGACAGGCACACTTTTTTTCTCTTTCTTTCTTGCTACTTCCCCCCCCCCCCCCCCCCCCCCTCCCCATGGGAGACCTCGGCTGCAGACCAATTTACACACAAAAACACACACACACGCATATAGACCCTCACAGTTGCCGTACACTAAGAAAGAGTCTTCAGAGCGATTAAACCTGTGCTCCATAAAATAAACAGAGCAGACCAGAGACACAGTGACCCCCCACTCCCTGGGACAGAAGGCAGGACCTCAGAGCGGTTGGCCAAAGGGCCGCTGCTTTCGCCACCAAAAACCTTAATGCCTGCAGAAATTTAGTGATCTAAATACGGAGGGGCTTTTTTGTTTTTGTTTTGAGAGACTAAAGAGAACGAAACTAGAGAGAGAAAACGACTCCCAAGTTCAAACACAAGGGTAAGCCAAGGAAAACTTGCACGTTATTTCCATACTTGGGGCTATCCAGATACCCTGACCAAGAGAGACAGAAATAGCCTTGGCGGAAGTGTAAGTCATGACTAACAAAAGCTAAACACATACTTCAGTCTTTGCTGCTTTGCAGTAATTTGTCACCCCTTTGTGCTAAAGCTCAAGGTAAGCAGCACAACACAGACCATTTAGACAAGCAATGCATTTAAACTCATTGTGTTATATCCATGTATGTCTCAGTTATGAGCTCTGGATCTGAACGAAAAGTTTCTTCTTTTCACACACGATTCTCTAAAGAGGATGAGCACATCAAAAGGAAGACCCCTGAAAATCAATTTTAATCATCCCTCGCTGGACATGAGTCCAATCAGTGGCCACAGCTCAGGCCTGGCAACACAACCAGTTTGACCCTCAGACAACCGACAGCCCTATGACACACTTAATTAGATCTGTATATGGCAGTTCGACCTTGGCACCACGCTCTTTTTTTCATTGCATGCTTTTCAGCTTAGCGGGCTGAAGTTTAGAGAAGGGGGGGGGACACAATCAGCAATTCAATCGTGGCCATTGTGGGACTTCACTGATGAGCTTTGTGGAGCAGATAATAGAGTAAATTATTTATCTAGCACCTCTCTCTCTCTCTCTCTCTCTCTCTACCTACCTCCCTCCCTCTCTCTTTCTCTCTTTTTTCATTACTGTTGCCTCCTCTTCCCTTTGTGTGGCAGTTAGAGAGGTGATGACCCGCATCACCCACTGCTTTTCACACATTGTGGAGTTCTTTTTTTATTTTTTATTAGTGCTGTTTTAGCGCCCCTTTCGCTCACGTCCGCTGCACTTTTTGGGCCGTTTTTCTTTGTCAGAGGCCATGCTCCACCGGGCAAACAACCATACCCTGGTCCATCCAAGCTTAGCAGCCATTCACATGGAGAGCCAAACCCCAGGAAGACCAGACCTCAGCAACCTCCCTGCTTTCCCATAAATACTGCCTGAGTGACGGAACAAAAGTGTCTGCGTAAATCTATTTTTAAAGCTATTGACAGTTTAATGAATGTGAAGGCGTGAGGGCAGCGGACAGAGAGAGAGCCAAGTCTGTGAGCAACTGTTTAACTATGGACGGCCTATGAAATATTGTCATCACATCTGCATGTGCTCTGTGTCAGCTGAGGGTGCCTCTGTTTAGAGTTGGCCAGTGAGAAGCAAGGCATATCAAATGAGAACCTTTAAAAATAAAAGCTAAATACCTTTAAGCCACAACCCCACTGAAATACCCTTAGCTATAACTTGGTCTTTTCTGCAGGCAGGTTAATGACTGCTACACTACTCATTCTTCAAGTTTGGCTTTCTTCCTCCTCCTTTAAATTTTCTTTTACCCCAGTCTGTTGATTTTAGATTCTGACCGTTTGATACCATTCTGCTCTCTATGTGCCTGGTTATGAGTGCTTACCTTCAAGGGGGCACAGACAATTAACTGTAAAGTTGTGTGTGCGTGTGTGCGTGTGTGCGTGTGTGCATGCGTGCGTGCGTTTGAGATGGAGGAAGAGATGTGAGGAACACCTTCTGAAGCTGCTATTAACATAGCTGTAGCATGGCTGTAATTACTTGGTGGCTTGGTTAACTGCCAATTACACACAGTATAAAAAGGTTGTTATTTATTGTACAAAACCAACATACATTTTGCATGTCAGAATAAGTATCCATTACAAACAGTGGAAAAATACTACACAAACCTACATTGATTTTGGCTTTATATGCACAGTATTTGTAGATATGGGACACAGACAGAAATGATGAGAAATTGCTTATAAAACTTCATCCTGTAGAGGTAACATCCCACAAGAATGGAATACCTTTCAGATCACTGCACTAATGAAAGAGACATTTATCTGTTCTAATTAATACAGCTAGTACTACAGGCAGGAGTCCAATTGGAAATGCTCTGGCCTGTGGCAAAATGCATATCGACAGTTAAGAGTTGGAGATTGTTACATGAGTGGCTTGTGTTTCACTCTCTGTTTGCTCGCCGAAGATCAAATCGAATCAGCATTTGACTACAGTTTCTTCTCCTCTCGTTCCACGCACCTCTATATGGCCCTAGGGAGATGCAACTTTGTTATGGTGCGTAGATCGATAGTGAGGAAAGAGTGGGAGTAGCTGCTCCTCCTGCTCTTATCCACTAGATTGTGCTATATCCTAATGTAATACAAATGGGAGCGAATGATCCATTCAACTTCATTCAGCCCATTTTACTCACAAGCCAAGCCTCTGCTAGTCAATACTGGGAGGTTTTGCTCCATTTTGTTATAGGCATATAGTGTGTTGTTCAGTGACCAAGGATCTTTGAAGATAAACTTGAGAGGAATTGAGATGTAATTGTTGCAAGACCAACAGAGGTTTGAGTCAGAAAATGATGTTTTAAATTACAAGCTTTCCAAAGAAAGGTAAACATCAAGGATGGTCTTTTAGAAGAAAAAAACATCAAAACGCTGGGAACATGTTCAGTGTCACTCACAGCTGTTATTCCTGACCAAAATGGCCACATTATCTACACTGGTGCATATACTTGCTTCTCTCTCTTTATCCCTCCCTCTCTGTGACTGTGTCTCTCTCCCCCTCTCTCACTGTCTCCTTCTCACCCTGTCATGTGGCCATGGGTGACCGTACGTATGTATATGTGTGTGTGTGTGTGTCTTGTCAGAGGCCATGCGTGTTGAGTTCCAGAGCTCCGTGGCCCTGCTTGGGTTGCCGTGCTCTCCCGCGGGCCGATCGCTTCCCTGACAACTGGCAACAAAGGCGGCTTTGAGGGGAGGCGGCGAGCGGGACCTTTGAAGGCTAATCTGCATGCGTTTGTAGCCCGTAACTGGAGCTGTGCTGAAGGAAACAGGTGCAACTAATTACAATACCCCACAGTTCTTCTTTCCCCCCGCTCTCTCTCTCTCTCTCTTTCAAAATCGCACCCCTTTTGCTTTGTTAGGGAGCATGTTTTGCCTTTACACTGTGGTGTGTTCATAGAGGAGGAATTCTGCACTGTAAAGGGAATATTGTGTGCACATGTTGGGGTGGCATGGAGGACACAAAATTACCCCCCCCCCCAACCCACCACAAACTCCATGCCCACCAATGCCGTATCAGTAGTTTAAAGCTGTGAACTGTAGCCTCCACCACTGGAAGTATAAACATGCATCCTTAAAACACAATGAACCAAACTGTGCAACAGAGTGCCTCCTGGATCCAGTTTGAACCTGCCTTAGCTGAATGGTAGGAGTATGAACTTTGCCATTGACATACACCTCAAACGTAGGCTAGCCATGTCCCTGATTCAGGTGGCAGACCAGGCACAAAATATCAATATCGAATTAGTGCCCTAGAGATGATCTGGATCTGTAGTTCTAGGATGACCGTTCCTGTGACTGAGAATATATCCTATAAGTTACATAGCCTTAATGTTTAATAAGAACAGGTACTTGCTCTAGGCCTATGTGCTCTCCCATATTGTAAGTGGCTGACAACATAATAAACAGACATGTGTGTTTCCTGGCACGGTGCCTGTGTCATTGCCATGCCATTGCCTTTGCAACAAGTTCATGTTACAGTGTACTTAGAAGATGAATGTGTTTAGTTTTTCCTGCAATTATGTTATTGTTATCCGAGTCAAATTAAATCACTTCTCTAGGTCAGCACTTAACATTACAGCTAATCCTAGCATCATTGCAATAGTAGTCTCACTTGAGGCAGTTGTAGGAGCAGCAGGCATATTTGGTGTTAATGATATTACTGTCAAATCTGTACTAAAGACTCATTGTAGCTGGAAGTATTCACCCAACTGTGCGTCCTCCATCTCAGTGTGGAGTTAGGAGTCTCAGTGTTCACAGCCACTGAAGAAATAGATCATATCATCTCTCCTCATACTGGCCTCTTACAAATCTTTTTCTTTTGTTATGAAGTGTTTTAAAGAAAATGTTACTTCATATTTTTACAAGCAAACAATATACTCTCTCAGTAGTACATATTGGCCTCTTTCAAATCTCCGGTGTACTGTATGTTCTCCACGGGAAACATGCCAGATCTTTCAAACTTGGTATCACGTGAAATGTTCAGCTGGCAAATTTACAGTGGAATGGAAACACCAGAAGTGTGTGCTGCTCAGACCGCCGTAACTGGACTCAGGATCCGTGTGGAGACACCCTACTACCTGCCAGCGCAGAGATCCTACCCCAGCTCTCACTTTCACCTCTGCTGGCTGCATCCCTCCACTCCTGGCCTCCTTAACGCTCTTTATCCTCCGCTGTCCAGGTCGTCCGTTTGAAGCCGTAACGGGCCCCCCAGGCGACGTTTCATTCCACCCAGCTGCGGAAAGCCGAGAGCGGCCCAGCCAGGGTCCCGGGGGCCTCCAAGACCCGACCGTAAAAAGCAGCAAGGTGTGACTTACTGTGACCCACAAAAGAGCCAGGTGTCAGGTTCACCCTCCACGCCTGCTGCGTCGCCTTTTTAACCGTAGGTCCCTCAGAGCACCAGGTAAGCCAATATCAGCACTCGTTTGCCTTCAGGACAATGGGGGTGGGTGGGTAATGGAGTGAGGTGGTGAGGAAGAGGGACGCAGAGAGCCCTGGAATCTCAGTGATGGGAAAATCAAATGAGAGCTGCTTGGAGCCAGAGAGCGGGAGAGAATGTCCTCTGACAGGTGTCTGAAATCAGGTCAGTGGCAGAGGGGGGTTGGTTGGGGAGGGGGTGTGGGGAGTGGGTGATCTGGTGTAATTTGTTCAAAAAGGCTGGATGAAATCAGAGGCCCTCCTCGTCAGATCACTATACTCCTTTCAAACCAGGAGAGCAGAGACGGAGCTGTTTTATTCACAGAACTTTAGCTCAGTAACACTGAGATGTCCAAAATTCTAGTATCTTTTCCCAGAGAAGAACCTAGCATAAATTCAGATGTTGATTTATGCTGCCTCCTTTTATTTTCACAGTGTTCCTTGTGCTTTCTCCCTCTCCCTCTCCTTCTGTCCTTCTCCCTCTCTCTATGTCTGACAGGAAGATTTTGACGTGGAGGAGGCACATGGCCAAATCCATACAGATAAATCATAAAAATATAAGCTGCTCACAAACATTATGCAGCACTGGCCAACGGCTGTCTGGCAGTCTCTTCGGCACCACTTGACATTACTTTTTTTTTCATAATATGAAAAAAATCTGAGAGAGGAGGAAGGTCATGAGCTGACCGTCCTGTGTGGAAACTAGAAGAATGTTAGTGGCTTCTCTGCCTCCTGGTCCCTGTGGTGAAAACAGGGAGGGTAGTGGACATACTTACCGTGCATTCTAAGGAGCTGAGACATGCTCTTTTTGAGGCCAGTGGGATGGTGGATAGGGCCAGAGGCACATGTGACTGCCCCGTACCAAACTTTGACGTGAGGAGAGAAAAGGAAAGAAGAAAAAGCAATGAATAGGTAAAGGAAAGGGTAGACTGTTTTGAGAAAGGAAAAAGCCTGAAACTGCAGAGCTGGCTTACCATATCAAGAGCAAAGAAAGAGCTCTGCTTACTCGCTGGTCTCTGGTGAGTTGTTTTGTGTGTGTGTGTGTGTGTGTGTGTGTGTGTGTGTGTATGTGTGTGTATGTGTGACTGTATGACTGTGTGTGGGCGTACACATACCCCCTTCTCTATCTGTTATGGATTGATAAATTGTAGGGATCAAGACTGTCAGGCCTTTGATAAACACACTTCTCCCTCTCTCACATGCTCAGACATACACACACTAACACACACGCACACGTACACACACACACACACACACGCACTCATGGTCAAATCCACTCCCAAAAGAGGTAGACCAGACCCGAGGAGCAGGCTGGATCAGGGTAGGTTAGGGTCACCAACAAGTCCCAGCCAACTCCACCATGCCTCAGCAAAGCCCTCATATGCTCTTTATTTCTGAGATCCTCAAAGATAAATTACCGTCTGTGCTAGTCACTGCCTGAATTCTCTCTCTAAAGCCTGATATAAACTCTGCACAAAGACACCAATGCATAAGAGCCAATAAGGGGAACAAAAGATGACCTTTAAAGCAGAGTATAACAAACATCATGCATAGATGTCAGTCAAAATAAAGGCCAAACATATCAATGCTTCCAAAAGTAACAAACCATATTTTGACTCTGGCGCCAATTGGATTCACAGGCTGTGCCAAGGCGCTCCAGGCCAAGGGCCCTGGAAGCCATGAATGTGAAGCATGCAAAGACTATTCTTGTGGGTGATGGTGGAGTGATGGAAGAGTTGTATTCAACCCCTTTAGAAGAAGCTTATGACAGGGGTACAATGTACAGCAGCACTAACTTACAGAGACAAGCTGACTCCCAAGCTTGTATATGAGACACGGGAGATGAGAGAAGGAGTGTCTGCTGTTGAGGAAGATAAGGGAGAGGGGGTCGAGCCGGTGGTCACCATGGTCGGCCTGTGTACCTCCATCCCCGGGTCTTCTCATTTCAAGGTCTTTACGAGGGGCTTGAATATCAAAGCCATTGTTCAGGGCCGGGCGAAACTGTCGCATTGCATCGTCATGTGGGAGGGCTGGGCACTCGCTGCCAGACAGAAACCGCTTTGAAACCTGGGGTCTCCACTACCATCCAGGGGCAAAAAGGCCTTGGAGGCAAAAGGGATGGAGAGAGGAGGGAAGAAAAGAACACTAGAGACGGAGACAGGTTTGAATGACATACATACCACACACACACACACACACACACACACACACACTCACCTCCCCCTATTCTATTTTAACTTAAATGGCCTGGTAACCCCTTCCTCCTCCCCCCACAGAGAGTGGGAGCATGTATGATACTAATGCACTAGAGTGGCCGGTGGAGCGCTGGGACTCTGCGGCGCGGTGCAGTCCTGCTTGTCCATTAGCCCTCTGCCTGTCTGATGGAGAGCACCACTGCTGACAGATGGTGACAGGTGTAGCAAAATAAATAATGGCATGTCATAGTTGTGTAGCACATTGTATGCATCATGTTTTGCACCATGCAGAGCATAAACACGCATGGCGAAAAGCATGTTTCTTAATAAATTGGTGAAATATGTATTTTCCTTTTTTCTTCCATTGTTTGTTTATTTTACGTTTTGCCTAGCATTTTTATTTGTTTGCTGTCGCTAGAGGGATATCCGATCTCACATACTGGGACTCATAATACTTCTTTGAAATTCCATGATGGCTTTGTTTCCATCGTCGGGAGAGTGGAGCTAGGCTTGCTTGTTCCATTCATGAACAACAGGGGTCAAACATTTGGTTTTGAATTATTACTTAATGGCTTAGAATATTAGCTCTGGCTCCATTGTTTTAATAATTCTCCACTGACGCACAATACAGAAAGGCTATAGATTTCCATTACATATTTTAGAGGACATTTACTAGACATCAAACACACCAGAATGAAAAATATTCAAAATGTGCCTTTAAGCATTCTAAAATCTTTTTTTAAGGTCTTTATTGTAAACTTAGAACATGCAGTAAGACATACAAACTGGCAGGAAACGTGTGCAGAGACGTTTGCTGTTTTGTTACAGAGCAGAAGCCATCTCTGTTTGTAGTGCGTACGTGTGTGAATCCCAGCTTTTAATGACACCGTGTAGGTGTATAAGCCTTTTTAGAAAACCACATGTGATGAACGGGCTACAAAAACTACATTCCACAGATCATAGTTCAAGCCATGTGCAATATCCTCTTTTCACCGCCACTCCTACAATAAAAAATTAGTGCAAACTATGAGAGAGAGAGAGAGAGAACAGGGAGGGGGAGAGAGAGAGATGGAGAGAAGAGAAAAAAATCTTACACTAACAAAACCTTTATTACTTTGGTATGAATTTTGGTCAAGGCAATTTCATAGCCACATCTGCAACTAATACATCCCGGGTAGGATTTGTAAATAGAGTACAGTGAAGAGTTTGTTCCCCTAATACATTCTAAACACTAGGCCCTGTGGCCTTTGAGGTTTGGGTTACACTCAATATGGAGTTTGAAACAGCTCCCATGTAACACTTTGCACATGGCTCAGCGCTGCGGAATTAATCATTCTCTGATGAAAACACCGGTGTCCTTTTTCCACGGGTGGACATCATTTGATTTCCAGAGAAGGCAGGAGAGAGGGCTGGACATATATATATATATATAGAGAGAGAGAGAGAGAGAGAGAGCATTCATTTCTTGTGCACATCCATTTTTTTGGAAAAAAGGAAGAGGCTCTTGACAAGGACATAAATTGTGTATTCTCGGAGCAGATTCGCTGCATCCGATGCACTGTCCCGAAGGGCCGGCCCCAAACATGGCTGGAGAGCACATTAATCAAAGCCAGTGGCAGCGACAAACAAGGAAACTCACTCTTTGGGCTGCGGAAACAAGACAGCCACCAGTGCCCTCTGCCCCCATCTTAATGAAAGCTTTATCTTGTTTAACAAGCAAGAGAGAGAGAGTGGGGTGGACCCCCCTTCTAGAGTCAATCATGACAGATTTTCTCATCTCTCTCCCAGGCTTGTTTTTTGGAATCTGTAAGAGCTAACCCACTACTGCCATGAGAAGCCATTTTTTTTCGTTCTCATTATTTTTATTTACATTGTTTTGTTGTTGTCAAACTCTTTTTCCCTCAATTGCCCTCTAAAATCCCTCCCTTAAAGTCCCTCCCCACAACATACACACACACAGACCCTTCCTGTCCATTGGATGTCAGGCTGTGTAGTGGTGGGCACAGTCTGAATAGGATGCTCTGCAGGAGAGCAGGGGGGTAGGGGTGGGGGTTCATCAAAATTGCCCCTGTTGTCATCAAGCCCTGACCTGATCCCAATTTGCCTTTCTCTGGCAGATCCGTCAGCAACGTGAGATCAAAACCGAATATGTCTCCCAGCATTCCGACTGCTTCAGGATGAGTGTCACTCACTGTCCTTCTCTATCCACTTCCTGTGAGCCAAGCTCTCAAACAAAGGCTCTCTCTCTCTCTCTCTCTCTCTCTCTCTCTGTCTCTCTGTCCTACTCTCTCCCCCTCTCTCTCACACTCTTTTCCTCTCCCTCTGCCTCCTTCTGCTCTGAGCACTAAATGTAACACATATTTATGAGATTGTCTGGCTACTCAGGTTTCATGTTGATGCATAAAAGCACCGTTATTTCATCCCCCCCGCCCCAACCCCCCCGAGATTGGAAACATGTGAAAATGTTATTTGGGACTTTTGGCGTTTGGATAGCTCTTCTTACTGGGTGTGCAGCAATTAATCTGACTTTAGTCATTCATAGAAAAGCAACCAAATCGAATAAATAAAACAAATGTGTGCCCAGCTGCGCAGTCTGCCCATATTGATAGTTGTCAATGAAATTGTTTAGACAAGAGGAAAACAAGACCGCCTTGTCCTGGTTGCATAGAGCCGACTTGGCAGGGTGCATGTGTGGACACGGAGGAGGAAACCTTGAGCTGAGCCGAAAGACTTGCCCTGAAGCAGGACAGGGAGTATGCCGTGGCTACGATGCCTGCTAAACCATGTCATTTGTTGTACAAGGCTGGGGCGGTTTAGGAGGTTTAGGAAAGCAATAGGCAGCATTCTTGTCACTCGCTCTCACTGGTCATTTATCAGTGGGATATTACTGGATAGAGTGAGAGAGAGAGAGTGGGAATAGAAGAGAGGAAAAAAATGCAAGTTCTTTTATTTTAGTTAAGTGAAGGCATGCAGATTAAAGAGACAAACACAGCCAAAAAAAAAACATCTTTTCTAAACAATGCTGTTCAATAGGAGCAGGGATGGTTTCTATCACCCGGAGGAGAGACAGAGGCACACTCTGGGTAAACCTGCCCCATGGCTCCACTGGGGTATAAAATGTGTTTTTAATTGAAAGAGCAAATACATACAGAGCAACAGCCCTCAGACTAAATGGAGGATAAGACACACGTTTCTTGAATAATATAGCCACAATAAAACAGTTAGGGGTAGTTGCAGAACTAATAAACCGAGTTTATTTAATGTGGATGATGCTCACAGTCATATTAATAGCAGGTCCTTGTAGACTGCTCTATTAAATTGGTGCATAGAGGGCTTTCTGAATTGGAAAAGGAGATCATGGTGACTGGTGAGGAAGGCCTGAGGGATATTAAGAGGAGGGTTGGGGCCTGTTGATGGTATGATAGGCAGTTCAATGCAAACGTATGTTCCTATTATTTTACAGGCGTAGTTGCCATTTAATTGAGCCATTTATGACTGCACACACTAACAATTTAGAAGTTTCAAAAGATGGGGAGAAGAGAGAGGAAGGAGGAGGAAAGATAGATTTTGAACATAATTAGATTAATGGGGATTATCGCTTTTTAATATTCAGCAGGATGCTTAGATAAAAAAAAATTAAAAAAAACATTATGTGAATAGAGTGAAATGTCATAGAAAAGCAAGCGAGAGAACTGAAACACATATGCAGAAGAATTATCTGTTTTTGTCTGAAAGGGAACATATAGGCAGCATTGTGCAATAATCCTGATTACGTAGCGCTGGCCCCCGCTAGACTAATGCAGCAGATAAGATCTCCATTTCCTGCAGTCCAAAGCTCTCCCTCAACATGAGCCATTATAAAAAAAAAAACACTCACTCACACTCTCATTTTCAGTCACCAGTCCTATGAGATAAATAAGAGATATTTATGCCCATTATCCATTATTGAGCATCGGGAAAAGTAGACTTCTGGAATTAAAAGAATAATGACTCGGAACACTGAACGTTGAAAGAGTGCTATTTCAGCTGAGATTTGGAATCACAGGACAACACGTGTTCCATCAGTAAAAAGGCAACAAGCACTTTGAAATTTGAGTTACTGTAGAGGGAGCCAGCCCAGAGAAGACCTTAGAGTGTAATGGCTGCCAAACTGCTTACTGAACCAAAGAAACCAACTAAATATGACGTATATAATAGACCCCTGCTTGCCAAATTGGAACATGCATACAGACAAATCGTTTCTGAGCCCTTTAACACTGTGTTTAAGTATTAGTTGGTACAGTTTAGAATCTTTTTAACCAACATCTGTTACAATTGAGCCGTGTGTCTACAATGACTGTTGGAATGACTAGTCTAGGAACCATTTCTTTCGTTTCAGTTTTTCTTCCTATGAATACATAGAGCGGCATGTTTTTGCACTCAATTAAATGTGTGGCTTTGGGCCTGAAGAGCAAGGACCTGCTGCCTGACAGACCATGGTGAGGGTGGGTGGGAGAAGGGAGGGCTGCATCCTCCAATCCAATATCAATCTGCTCCTGCCATTAATTAATTGCACATTAATCAGGAATCTGCCTCATCTGCTGAGAAATTAAAAATGCAAATTAAATATCAACCAAATATCAAAACATGTTAGCGCGAGTGGATGACAGATGATCTAACAATCCACCCCCTGTCCTCTTTCCCCCTTGCCATTTTAACAGACATTGCTATGGTAACGCTCTTTTTAATCACAGTGATTGGGGTAGACCAGGATTTTAATGTTAATCTCTGATATCTATAGCAGGAATTTCAGAGCGACCTCAAAAAGGATGGAGCCAAAAGGACAACAGGCTTAACTAGCGCCATGCTCTGGGTGCACTGATTCACACTGACCTGCTTGGTTTGTTCAAAGCCAAAGAAAAGACATTCAATAATCAATTATGATAAATGATGGCAAGGACCAGGTCAAGCCACAAAGACCTGCCTGGTTCAAATGTGTCATTTACAACTGGCTCTCTGCAGTTTGGTCATTAAGATAACATTTAAAGAGAAAATATAGAGGCGCATGTCCGCAAGAAAATGCAAATATGATTGTGCTGCAGCAGCACTCGGCATTTCACTTACTGCTACAATTCCATGGATGCCAACACCCATCGAAAGACTGTCCTACCACCTATTTGTTGAGCCATAAATATCATCTAACAAGTTATAGGGCAGTGATTGTCTAACACCAATGACCCACTGACCCACACACTCTGCTATTAAAATATGAAACAGTCAATGTTCAAAATGAGTTGATGCTCTCCCTTCATTGCATGCAATGCACCTTATCGAGAACTAGGAAGAACCCGACCATGTCGTTCCTCTGAAGAATGTGTGTTGTCTATCCTTTCTCTCCACAGCAAGAGATGGCAATCAATAATCTTTTCATTAGTGGTACTTCAATGGTGGAATGACGTACGTGGTGCTATCTGATCGAGTAACAGCAATGGTAGCATACATTGAAATACATAGAGGTAATTAAAGCTTTAAATTAAAACTAGCATTTGTCAGAGCGCCATTGTCTTTCCTGTTGGCTTTCCAGGTTAGCTTAAAATATCTTACGTTAGCTTGCCAATGTTATCGGTCTGGACATAAGAAAAACATTAGCTGAAATATAGGCTTTAATCAATCTACAGGCATGCTGATATCTTCATATGACAATTACAGTTGCAATTAAGCCATTTTGTCAAGTGTCAGCATATTTAAAGGATAAGACTTTACGGCTTTACTGAAGTGTAGCTAAGCTGGACAAAAAAAACACATCTTAACCGCATCACTTGAGAATCCCTGTATTCATTTTCAATTGGAAAATAAGTGATTAATAACAGCAATTAAAAAATTAACAAGAGTGCCTATCGAAGCTGTCTACAAGCATGGTATTAGGACGAACCTGTAAGTGCTGCACTGGTGACGATGTGGTGTGGAGGAGAAGCAGCGCAAACATTTGTGTAATACTACTACTACTAATAATAATAATAACAACAATAAAAAATATGTAATTTTTTTTGTGTATTTCAATATTTTCTGAATGTAACACCTGGGAAAGAAAGCGTTGCCTATTCTACAACGTAAAAACATATAAAAAAAATGAACACGGCACAATCTGACACTACATGTCACTGAAAAAGGAAATGCCAAAAAATCACAATCATTCAGTCCCTCACTCACATCTTTAAGATTGTTCCTCACCTTCCTTACACAGCACATAAATAAGGCAGGGAGGGGCTGGATAAAATCATACTCACACACCACGAGACTAAATCAGCAGCCTTTGAGTAAAAAGCCAGAGCGCAATGCTCCTTTCCCTTCTCTACTATCGTAGGGAGAGAGAGTTGAGAAAAAAGAGAATGGTTTAGCCATGTAGCATGGTTCATGTGGCCTTAAGGCTGATTTATGGTCAGAGACGTAAGCGTAAGCGCAAGAGGCCGCGCAAGCCCCTTGCGCGACCCTTGGGCGACTTTTCACATCTTGCGTGTGTCGGGCGATTTTTCTAGACTTGCGCCATTTTTTACATAAGCTTTTACGCAAGCCTGCATTCTATCAACGAATGTTACGAAATGAGGTTACTAAAATATTCTGCATGTCTACTCAGTTTTACTAGCCTGGATACCAGCCTGAACCCCGCCCACAACATTTTTGGTCAGGTAGATTCAGTCTGGCTTTGTGCATATTGGGGAGACAATATCAGTTTTCAGCCAAACGATCTGACCAATGAAATTGTCAGAGCTGGCTTTATACGATGATGGACAGATGATCAACCAACACTTGAGTTGAATTAACCGGTAGATTTGAAATAGTACCAAGATGGCGCCGTCTCGGCATGTTAGTAGTGGGAAATATTTTATGTGAATTAAGCTATCTACACGACTTTTTTAATGTTTACATTGACTCGGTTAGTTGTGTATGTGCAACACGAATGTTGCAGAGTATTGTTTGTCTTAACTAAAGCTCTCTAGACCATTATTGTAATGTTATTGCTAAAGCTTAGACCAAAAATCCATTGAAACACATAGTAGCTAGCTAGCCTCACTGCTAATAATTACACCGCGTTCCACATTATTATGCAAATTGGATTGAAGGGTCATAAACATTCATTTTTTAGTTTTTCAATTAAAGTCATGGGTAATATTGTGTCTCAGGGCTAATTGAATGATTGAAATCAATCTCAGACACCTGAGATAATTAGTTTGATAGGTGAGCCAAATCAAAAGAAAACTACTTAAGAAGGATGTTCCACATTATTAAGCAAGCTACATGTTTCAGGCAAAATGTGGAAGAAAAAGGATCTCTCTGCTGCTGAAAAGCGGCAAATAGTGCAATACCTTGGTCAAGGTATCACAACATTGGATATTTCCAAAAGAATTGCGCATGATCATTGGACGGGGAAAATATTTGTCACTGATTCACAGCACAGGTGGGTTCGTTCAGACAAAGGCAAGATAAGGAATATTTCTGCCAAACAAATGCGTAGGGTCAAGAGAGCAGCCACTAAAATGCCATTGAATAGCAGCAAACAGGTGTTTGAAGCCGCTGGTGCCTCTGGAGTCCCACGAACTTCAGGATGTAGGATGCTCAAGAGGTTTGCAAGTGTCCTTAAACCTTATTCGGCCAACCCTCAACTCAGCTCACAAGCAAAAAAGGTTGCAGTGGGCTCAGGTCTGCATAAAGACTAACTTTCAAACTGTTTTGTTTGCGGATGAGTGCCGTGCAACCCTTGATGGTCCTGATGGATGGAGTAGTGGATGGTTGGTGAATGGCCACCATGTCCCAACAAGGCTAACACGTCAACAAGGAGGTGGCAGAGTCATGTTTTGGGCCGGAATCATGGGGAGAGAGCTGGTAGGCCCCTTCAGGGTCCCCAACGGTGTGAAAATGACCTCGGCAAAGTATGTAGAGTTTCTGACTGACCACTTTCTTCCGTGGTACAAAAAGAAGAGCCGCGCCTTCCATAGCAAAGTCATATTTATGCATGACAATGCACCCCCTCATGCTGCAAAGAATACCTCTGGGGCATTGGCTATAGCAGCCAATGCCCCAGAGGTATTCTTTGCATAAAAGAAGAGAAACTCATGGTGCGGCCCCCATCTTACCCTGACCTTAACCCTATTGAGAACCTTTGGAGCATCATCAAGCAAAAGATCTATGTGGTTGGAAGGCAGTTCTGGTGCTCTGGGAGGCTATTTGGCATCCTGATAAGACATTGAAGCAGAAAACAATCAAAGAACTCATGAGTTCAATGGATGCCAGAATTGTGAAGTTGATATCAAAGATGGGGTCCTATGTTAACATGTAACTTGACCTGTTAAGATGTTTTTGATTAAAACTTTTTTTGATTTCAGTAAATATGGCCTCCTAATGCTGCAAATTTAACAAATGACAATTTTGAGTTCTTTACAACCTATAAAATATCTTGAAACTCTGAGACTTTGAAACTCTGCATAATAATTTGGAACACTGCATTTTGAGTTTTTTTATTTTTTAAAAAAATACTGTTATCATTGGGAGGTTTGTTCAATAAAATTTGAATTATACTCTAAAAGTTGATGACTTGAAAATTATACTGACTGTATGTGCATTACTATTAAGGAAAATCTGAGCAAAGTGTAATTTGCGTAATAATGTGGAACGCGGTGTATAACGTGAGCAAGCATATCTCACAGATATTGACGTAGCATTAATTTTGAAAGAGGAACAAAGAAACGCGATTAAGGCCTTTGTCGATTGAAAAGATGTTTTTGCCGTCCTTCCTACGGGATCAGGTAAAAGTTTAATGTATCAGATGGTAATACTACGTTGCTCTGATTGGTTCTAGGTATCCAATTCAGCAAAGAGGCATTTTCTTTCCTGGTTCGTTGAAACACACCCCATAATCACAGCCCAATGGGTCAGGATCAGACTCATATTCTGACTAGAATTATGAGTATGCCATCGTCAGGCTACAGTTTTACAGTGCTTCCCAAGTAAAGGTTTGAAAAGAACTTCAAGCTTCAGACTTTCTGTTAGGGAACCTGTTATCTATCTGCAGAGCAAATGTCAGGCTCACACAAAAACATTAACGTGAATTAATTGATGCTAATACCTAGCGCGGTGTCTATAGGATTTCCCATAAACGTTAGCATTAAGCTAAAGTATTTTCTACCACAGTAAAACATGCAATACTATGTGATTGTTTTTAGAAACGAATGTTACGTGATGAGATTACTAAAATGCATTCTGCATGTCTGCTCAGTTTAACAGTGCTACCCAAGCAAAGGTTTGAAAATAATTTCAAGCTTCAGACTTTCTGTTAGGGAAACAGCTTTCTATCTTCCGAGCAAATGGCAGGCTCATGGCAACACGCGCAACCTTTGGGAGCATGAACTGTCTGCTATGAGTACATTTTGCGCAACAATTAACAACAACGCAGAACCAAGCAAGCCCCTTTAGTTTCTTTGACTAGCGGAGGACAACCACATGACAATAGCCATAAGTTAAAAACTTGAATACTCTTGAAACTGAATACTTTTTGAATAGGAAGCATGGAAGAGGGGGAGCAAATAAAGAGCATATGGATACATGTGTGGGATTATATGAGTCACCAAAGGTAACGTGCATTACAAATAGAAGGGGGGGGGGGGGGGGGGGGGGGGGGGGGGGGCTGCTATGTTAATGTATGGCATATCTCACTGAAATGATATGTAACTACTAAGAAAAGATTGTCAGTAGTTACTGTGAGTGAGAATCAAAAGCATCCAGTGGGCAACAGGATGACAACTTAGGTTTCATGAACACAAACAACCAGGGAAGTGGTTCAACTGGTAATTGCTACCGCCATCAGGCATTCTGTAAAGTAAGGAAATAGAGAGGCATGTTTTGATTTGCAGTGCCCCTCTGTTCCAGCATTGTGAGTGATATTGAGAGCAGGAGGACAGGGTCAGATATAGGGAGGCTGATGGTGTGAGGGGTCGGGCACATAGTGGTGAATGGCAGCAGTGACTGCAGTGGCACAATCCTATCAAAGCCTCATGTAAAACCACTGCATCCTACCAATTAGCCCTCCACAGCACACCTGCCCTCTCTCTCCATCTTTATTATTCTTGCTCTTTGCATTCACATCTTTTTCCTACTCTCATTCTCTGTTGCTCATTCTCTACCTACCCACCCTAGCTATGTGATTTTCTCTGTTCTTTTCCCTCTTAATTCCTTTCACTGGCTCTCTTCTTTCTCTTTTTCTTTTTCTCACCTATCCTATATGTTCTCTTTTCCTTTTTCTGTCTCTTTGACTTTCTCTGTCCCCAGGGAGACTGCATTCTGAAGGCTTTGACTGAGGCACTTCTTTCCAAATAATGGCCCTCCTGCTGAGCTAATGGAATGAAAGATATCCCAATGATCTGAGGTCTGGTGTTCTGGCAAATTGCAGATAAGACGGCAGGATCAGATATTACCAGACTGATCTATCTCCAAAATGGATATCATGGCCATGGTGGCTAGGTGCACCTTGACTTCAGCTTTCTGAAATAAAATATATGCATTTATACATTAAAAAAGAACCTCAATTTGTGGTCATGATTGGGTTGGCCTGTTTCCTGTTTAATTACACCTCTTACTCATTCATTCTGGTAAGATCAAGATCTCTATCTCCTAAATCTTAACTGACAGAGGACATACCATCCTTATGTTGGTATGCTTTGCATGCAATCACACATCATCTTTATTCAGCTTCCCAGCACCCACACTCCACAGTAGCTCTTAGTGGCTGTGGTCTTTGTGGGACATTGTTATTGACCGCATGTCTATAACAAAAGAAGCCGCCCCAGAGATACAGATGAAAAATCACCAAGTGACCCAAGTCTTCACTTTCAGGAGCGTTTTAATTGGAATCTCTGCACAGCTTTATCATGTTCACACCATGTGTATGTGTGTGTATTTTCCTGCAAAGCCCACCCAAAACCCTTTGTGATTGCAACAAGAGATTACTAAAGGGCACAATTACTCCAATTTCCAATTTCACTGACAAATGAAGATTAATATCAGTTTGGATCCATTTTTAATGATGCAATTGGGAAGTACAGTATGGACTTTAGGTTATTTTGCTTTAATGTTAGATAAGAGCAATTGTAAGGGACCATAATTCAGCCCCTCAAATAATTTACTGCTGCTATTAAGCCCATTTCAATGACTCCCAGGGCAAAGAGATGGAACATTCTAGAAAGTAACATAGCAACATCCCAGAATCCTCCATTTCATAAAGGTTGCTATATGCTACAGTGTGTGAGTGAAAGGCTTGCAGAATTTTTTTTCCCTCCCATATGACAACTGCAAGATGTGGGATGACGACAGTCTGCTCCTAAGCCGACATGTTCTATTTCTGATGAGCCAAATGTTGCTTTTGTGGCTTTCGCAACGGGGGAAGGAGCCGCGCCACGTGGGTGATGAAGGTTATTTCGTCTGAAAGGGTAGAGAGGGTGGGTGGATGTGTGAAGGGAGCTGTGGAGGGTGGGGTTGGGTGGGGGTGGAAGGGGTGCTGGGGTCGGCAGGCACCTCACCATGGGAAGTTCCTGCAAACACAGGCTGCACCCACTTTTTAAACTCCATTTGTCTTCTTAATGTGCCCCCTTTGATTACCTGATTGCGCTGGTTGACTGTGGAGAAATCTGATTGCATGAAATTATACAGAGCAAAACTTTTGATTGGGGAAGGATTCAAGGGGGGAAGGGAGTGTGTGGGTCGGGGGGGTGAGAGAGAGATGCTCGTTGCTAACCATTGATGGGGGCACCTGCGAAATTTGGCCTCATTGATTTGGAATCAGGAAAGTGGCTTGCCTAATTGTAATCAGACCCTGGTCTTGGGGAGCAGTCTATTTTAAAACCCAACGTCCGTGCTGTGCAAACTTTCAGGCTTTTACAGTGTGACAATTGTGTTGCACACCTTGTTAATTATGAGCCCTTTGAGAGGAGAATGGGGAGCTTTAAGTCGATGTCCCCAACGTGAGTGGATGAATGATTTCAATGACCAGGGGTTGCTGCCCCAGGGATGGCGACCTCATTTTGAGTGATTTTTTTTAAGAGACACAGAAATCCATCAATTCTAGCTAGCATGTGAGAAGGTTCAAAGAAAAGGAAAAGAAAAATCGGCTGAAATCTGGTTGTGATTACATCTGCAGGTGGAGCATGTGTCATACACAAAGGAACACCCAGGAAATGTCATTTTTACAGAGCAGAGAGACATCCTGTAAACAATATGGAGGGCCATGATTAATCTGTCAGTAACGCTTCCACCTTTTGGGGTTGAAAGGGTGTGGATCTCTAACTGCCAGTTTGATTGATCAAAATCTGTATCTCCGCTGCATTCAGATTGAAGACAATGAGGCAGACCATTCCAAAAAAATTACATTTTCCTTAGATTGCTCTTTTGTCATTCTGTGATCTGGCTTGTTCTTTGGCCTTTTTATAGAGCTTTTCATGTCCCCCTTTTACTGGGGAAGGTAATGTATGAACTAGAATGAAGATCGGTTAGAAAAGGCCACAGATGTGGCTTTTTCCTTCTGATTGTGCACGAGAAATTCCATCATGTCAGTCCTGTTATTGGCTCAGAAACTCAGTGGTAAGTCCCTGGATATGACATGATTTTCATCATGCTTTTAAATCAATACACCTTTTGGAGTAATATGCTGTAGTCATAAGATCGTAGTAGATTTACAGTAACTGCATGTCTGGATTTTTCAGGGAGGACAAATGAAGGTGTCAGATTTTTGTCAAAAAGCTTTTTGGAAAATTGTTGTTATGTGTCAGTACAGTGAACAGTACAGAGTTTTGGCCTGACACTAACTAAAGTACATTAAGGCATGCAAAACCCTTGGAAACATTACCAACAGCCCAGTTGGCACTGATAAAAGCAATATACTGTAGTTGGCAATTCAATGAAAGCTTTTCGTACATTTTTACGGGACGTCCCGGCCTATCATGGATCGACACATGTGTTTATCTGTCCTTCACATGACCATATACCATTTAAATGAATTTGAAGATGATACCAATACTAGTAGCCTATAAAAACATAACCGAAAATGTGGCAAAATCTTGCTTAGTGTTGCGTTAAGAATTGATGGATTCTCATTAAGAACAAAAAAAATGAGGGTGGTACATAAGATGTATTGAGGGACAGACTGCCAAATAGATGGGCAGTTCTCAATACGTCACCTACATTTCATGTCACCAACATTTCTACGTGGTCGAAATGATGACGCAATGATGACCATAATGATGACTAGCCATACATATTTGCATCCGTATCCCTATTATGCATTCCCTTCTGACCTGGAGATTCTTTTCTTTAAACAACCTACTGCTTTTCCTGCAGTAATGAAGTTTTGGGACTAAACCTTGGTGCCTAATGTTATAAAACTGGAATGTCCACAAAATCATTTATATATTCAGTAATTCTGAGTCCGTGATAAATACATGCTGGTAGCCCTGATTAGACGCCTCCTTTCATGCCTTTGAAGTTCATTTTCCTCAAGGGATGAAAGAGACACTTATGGTTGGTGCTGAAAAGGCAAGGGCCTGGGTCATCTAAGAGTAGAGACCTCATATGTAAATGTGTGTAAATTGATGCATGGCCAAACTGTCACTGAAAAAAGAGATGCCCATGGTCCTAGGTTTGTGTTGAACCCACTCTTAATATCTACTCGACATTCTTACATGACAAGCATAGGATGGGGTTTGAAAGTTTGGGATTAATGGATGCTTTTGAAATTGCTAAGCGAAGTCAAATAAGTTTGTAGACGTTGTGTACATGTATGTGTAATAGCATGGTGGACCTTGGGAATATGAGCTCTTGTCCCCCCTGGACATTGTACCCTTGCACAGACTCCTGATGGTTCTGGAAAAGCTCCGCCGTGAATTGTCTGTATTGTCACTGATGTGTTTAATATGCATTGAGGGACCTTAACAATGGTCGGCCGTGCTCAACCCTTGGAAATCCATATTGCAGCCAATGGTGCCCCACACTTCATTAATTAACTTTCCATCGATCAGCAGTTCCACTCATTCAAGTCATTGTTTTTCTCCCTCTCTCTCTGTCTTTCGTCTCCCATTTTCCCCTTGTGTCTTTCCAAGCTCATTGGCTGGTTCTGGCTCCTTCTCCTCTGCTATTGCCAATTCCTAAGGATGGGTGAAGGGCCTCCTCACAGAGTCGGGTGATGAACACAGATGTTTCAGAAGGTTCCAGCTGAGAGCGAACCTGCTCACACTGTCTCTCGGCTCACGACCACACACTTGCCTCATCAGTCTGACTGTCGGATCTGGAGGCAGAGTGGAGAGTAGATGACCTTGTCCATTTGTTTTTTGGGGGTAAATATAGAGGATCCACACAGTCTTACACACAGTTAACGAGCCCAAGTACGGATTGCATTACAGAAATTGAAGGTCACTCTCATAGTAACTCTGAGGTATAGATTGGGGATGGAGGTTTTCGACATTCTAGAAGCATTCTATATGTTGTTTTTTTAAACATTTGTCATTTTTGAATGAGTTTGTAATATCCTCTCTTTTGACACTTTAATGGAACATGAACACTTCAAACTAACTAGACTGTTTTATTTCTTTCCTTATAAAGCTTTGGAGAAACACAAGCTAGTTATAACATAACAGTAAATAGAACTTACAGACTTCAGCAAATAGATACAGGACACATGGCATTGCCTGCTTCTGCACAAGAGCACAGCTTTGTTCTGATTCTAATGCAGTCACATCTTTGGAGAGCCCAGGGCCCAGTGCTGCTGTGAGTGTGTGAAAAGACGATGAAAAGTGCAACGCTTCCCTTGTCCGAGGTCTAAATGAGTTTCTGTGTCTCTCTGCAGCATTCCTTCTGTCCTGTCACAGTCCCAGCCACCTGCCACAACTTCTAATAAAACCACTGAAGACGAGGGAAAGTTTTCACAGGGTGGGGAGAGGGAGGGAGGGAGGAAAAGAGGGAGGGGAAAGAAAGGAAAGTTAACACAGATGTCCAAATAAGTGCGAATGATTCATTCGGCCTGAGATTAGCGGCTGTCTCCCTCAGCCTCTCTTTCCCAGGGCAGGGGAGCTCTGTGGCTTTCATTCCCGTGCGGCGGATTGTCATCAGAAATTGATTTTCTCTCTGAAAGACAAATTGAATCGCATATGAAATACAACAGGATGAACAAGAAAGCGTCTGTCTCTTTTGCCTTTTTTTCATTTGCAATGTTCTTTCCCACTAACCCCCCTTCCCTTCTCTCTCTGTACCTCCCCTTCCCTCTCTCTCTCTTCTCTATTTCTCTCCTTCTC
Source organism: Sprattus sprattus (assembly GCF_963457725.1). Lineage (NCBI taxonomy): Eukaryota > Metazoa > Chordata > Actinopteri > Clupeiformes > Clupeidae > Sprattus > Sprattus sprattus. The sequence continues at coordinate 46,782,644 of NC_137921.1, read as the reverse complement.
CTTTTTTGTCCCGCAACCCCCCACCCCCCAACCCCACTCCTCATCTCCCGTGTCTCTCCCATCTGAGTGATCTGGAGTGTTCAAACTTAAATTAAGATCTGTGGCAAGATAAACAGTTAAAAACCGGTTGCCATGGTTACCCCTCACACAGTGTTGTGATTGCATTATAATCCGACAGTAATCAAATCTAAATGAAGCACGAGATGATAAGGGTGCTATTTTCAGGGGTTTCTGCGTTAGGCTGTGTGTGTGTGTGTGTGTGTGTGTGTGTGTGTGTGTGTAAAATCCCTGTGTGTGTGGGTGTTTGTGTATGTGTGTAAAAACCCTGTGTGTGGGTTTTTTTCTCTTCTTTCACTCTGTGCTGCTGATTTTTTTTATAACCTTCCAATCTGTTTGGCAGCATGGCAGTCTCTTTCATTACTCTGTGCCCATTGTTTTGGACAAACACAGTTGTAATGAGGTCCGAGATGGAGAGATTAGGTCGCTGGTGTGACACAGGCCGACTGAGGGGATTTGAGCCGAAATCTCCACGAGGCCTCGCGGTTTTTCCCCCTCTTTTGGGGCTCAGGTTCTTTCTGCGGCAAAGCCAATTAACTTCTGTCAACTGAATGACAATATGGGCCCATCCAATCTAACAGCTAGGCCCAGGGAATATACAAAAATACAAATAAAATGAAAACGATTCTGAAGCAAGCAACAAAGCCACTGCCGAGATCTGTTTTTTTTCATACTTGTAAGCAGATTTGAACATTAACCATTTGTCTCCTGAGGCAGACACCCGTGGTTCTCCCTTACGTCCTGATGTAATAAACATCTCTTCAATCACCTTATCACTTGTCTTCAATCAACATCCCATCACCGTAAACTTGAATGTGTTTTAATCCAATTAGGTCTGACCTGTGGCTTTGCTGCCACTGCCCTCTGTGTTTGATTGGAGATTGATCCGCTTGTCTTTTTTAACACGAACCAAGGTTACGAGCAACACAACCAGTGCTGCAGCCTCACACACACCAACATCCCCTAACACACACACACAACACACCCATCAGGATCTGTGCTGTAACCTGACCTGCGTGCGTTATTGCTGTACTGTTTCCTCTGGCGTACACCTGGCCTCATAGCTCATCTCTGTATCTTGTCCCCGTTGTCTCAGCAGGATGCAGGAGAGGCTCGCTGCAGTGTCCTTCTCCTCTGAGCATTCCACGGCACTCACAATTCTTTGTTAGATTACCTCTCCTAATATACAGCATATCTGATAAGTCAAGCTGTTAGCATGTAGATATGATGTGGGAAGGAGAGAAGGGAGACATAACAAATAATAGTCAAAGTAACAATGACACAAAGAAGTGGCAGAGCCAGCAAGTAACACAAGTGTTAGTGAGTGGTGTAATAGTTTATCTGTCAAAGCAGTAGCAGGAGTAGCAAAAACATCAACCCAGGCGTAGCATGTGTGTGTTGTAGCAGTATTGCTAACAATAGTAGCACTAATAGCAGCAGCATAGCGCTACATATCGCTAGAAGAAACACTACAGCATGCGACATGACAGGAGTAATGGCAGAGGAACAAGGGGCAAAGGATTAGCTCGGCCTCCCCCAGCATGGTCCCTCGGCCCGAAGAATGCTTTTTCTCATCCCACATGTCTGCAGGTTGTCATTGAGAGACAGCGAGTAAGAGGCTGAATGAAAGAGGCAGAGACGAGGACTGACAGAGAGAAAGGTATGCCACAGAGCGCACCCTTGGGCTGTCCCAGGTCCCCCTGACAAACAAGGAAGGCGTCTGTGAGGGCCGCCCAATGTCAGTCATCCTGCCAAAATTACCCCCACAGCGCAGGCCCATTGATCCCCAGAAGCCTGCAGGAACAGAGGAAGCCACCCCCTATACACACACACTCACACACAACTGGACAATACCCCCCTTTCATGCTCAGCCCATTTAATTGGTATTAAGGAGCTGAAGAAATCATATTTTGTCATCTTTTTCTCCATTTGAAGCCGCAGTGACAGGAAGAATGGTAATTGAGTTGGAGGGAAGAGGCGGCCCAACAACGCCTGGCGCTGTCATAGATCCTGGGAATCCTGGGTCGTCTGGGAATCCGTTTAGGCCAGGATGTTGCATAGTTCCCTCATCCGTTTGGACAATTCGGTAATGATGATGTACAGAAACAAGTATCTGGCGTGTACAAATAAAGCCCTTGTGCCACCCCAGTATATTTCCTCCTCCGAACATTTTCATTATCTAATGCCCTGTAAATTCTCACTGAGAATAATCACTTCCTTCCACCTACATGTTCAGTATGTTCTCAGACAGAGGGGGGCAGAGAGAGAGAGAGAGCGAGAGAGAGAGAGAGAGAGAGAGAGAGAGAGAGGAGAAAAAGAAAAAACCTACCCGGCTCTCAGATTCAATTTACACCGAAGGCCGCGCAGTGTCGTGGCGCACCGAGACGAGTGACATTGTAAATAAAAAAGGATAAAAGCAGTCCTTCAGTGAAGTGGGTCCACGGCCAAGTGAAATATGCTCCCAATTACAGCAATGGGTGTGCGGGGCTAATAAAGCGAGTGTCCCTACAAGAAGCGGCATCCTAATGGAGCCGGGGCTAATTTGCTTTGACTGATGAATTTTCATCTCCCGTCGCGCCGGCTTGAATAATTATGAAATTTATCACAAGACATAGCGACTCATTAAGGATTAGCGAGCTTTCATTAGAATGATGCTGAGGAAGGCGACGGCATGGACTGATCAGCATAATTATAGGCGCCACAGACGAGGGCTGAGGAAGGTGCACCCTGTGTGTGTGTGTGTGCGTGTGTGTTTAAAAGTGGGTGTCCTCTTGAGCCGGTACTCTGATAATGAAAGTGACATTGGTGGCTTTTGTTGTATACTTCTGTTACAGAGGGCCTGCAACTGGAGAAGCAAGCTCAGGTGACTACTGATCAGTTTTCTAGGTTTGGAAATACTCCTGTAATATGGCTTAATTTGCATTCCATTGAGACACTTAGCCTCAGGAGAGAGCAGTGGGCTACACCTATAAATGATATCATAACAATCATATGCCTTTGTTTAGAACTGCTCTGCTTGTAACACAGTTTAACCATTGCATGCCACAGTTGCATGTTATAGTTTCATCTCATTTTAGTCTTGACACACATCCATAACTTCGAGTAGATCCACTGCAGTTACATGCTATTTGACTCTTGGGTGCTTGGGTCATGGATATTAGATAAATAGAGTTCGAGGTGCCATTAATTATCACTCACTTATTAATGCTTCCGTTTAGCATGGTTCACAAGGCAGTTGCAATTCACATTAACATGCAGTGTATTACAAATTAAACCTTTTTAAATAAACCACACAGTATCACATCACTGAGTTCTCTTGGAAATGATCCAAATGACTTGTTAGCAATGCAAGCACAATTAAAATGGCCCACAAAACATATCTGAATATGTCACACCGCTGACATCAGGGCATTTGCCTTGTTATTGATGTTGGTGTGGTGCATACGAGAGTGCTCCATAAAGATGTTACTCTCAACACAAGGAGCCTTCGAGGCAAGGTGCATTTTTGAGCCATGTTTTTGTGTTTGTAATCACACTGCTTAATGCCTTCCATCTTCGTCAAAGTTCCCTGCTCTTTTCCGAGCATGCTCTGTGGTTTCTGTCTCTTCTTTTCATCCTGCTCATTTTTACCCATTTCCCTGGTGCCGGTGTCTCTCAAATCAGTGTCTCTGACAAAGGAAATTATCGCGTGATCAATTCCACCGGCAGCACTCACAAACATAATCACGCTTGCCTGCCGAGTCAGGTGCCAGCTTTAATTAAGAGCATTGGGGTGGGATCCTTGCCCCACCAATGAGAGAAAGAATATGAAGGCTCCGCTTCTCACTGTGACAAAAGACTACAACATCAATTACGTTGGAGAGTGTTTTTCTGAGAGAAAAAGAGCCTCTTTGCTTTGTTTACTCGATATCTTCTCCGGGTTTTTAATCTGGAAATGAAGGATCAATGGGCTTTTCGCCGTCAGTTTCCTCGCTACATGGCTTGATAATTGTACTGGGCCAATTTACCAGATTAGTCAACTGTGCTGAGAATAGCCAATTATCCGATACCATGCCTGAGCATGGTGCTACCATTCGTTACAAAAATGTAATCACAGCGCAAAGAAGGTATCAGAAAACAGATCATTACAGAGACCTGCAGCAGAGCAGCCCTATCATCAGTCTCCCATTTTATTTCCAACACTGATACTTAATGATCACAGAAAAGAGATGAAGTTCTGATGGAGTGAAATGCACAGTGCAGTTCTGTTTCGTTTTTTTCTTCTCTAACAGATGTCTCGACAAGATTTTTTTGTTGTGTCTGTTTTTTTTTTGCCCCTCATTTTCAGTCAATGCAGCTATTTATTAAGAAGGTATTGATTTATGTTTAATTAAACTCACTTATTTGCCCTCCACTGACAACAGATCACTCAAGGGGATCAATAGGAGCATATTAAGGGGACCAGGCAAGCCTATGGGTGAGTGCAGTGAGGAGTGTGGAGAACTCAATCCATCTTGAGATCTGCCATTCAGTGTTTCTTGGAGTTACACACCCCATTAAGTTTTTGCGTCACTTGGGAAAGGTAGGCAGGAGACCAGAACAGCTCGCAAGTGGTAAATTACGGTGTCACGCAATCGAACTTCAATTATCATTTAAAATGTCCCATCATTTAAAAAAAAAAAAACACTGGGCTTGGGCTTGGTCACTGAGAGTCGGGGGTGGACTTAGGCCTCTACTGTATATCATATGTAGACGCAGAGCCATTTCTCTGGTCTTACTTCTGAAAATTGGTGAATTGAAGTACCGTGCAGGAATGTCCAGTTGGAATCAACCACTTGTTGGTTTGACTTCCCCAATGGTCCCAAGGGAGGGGGAGAGAGAGGGAGAGAGAAGGAAGGAAGGGGAGTCATTTACTTTTAAACAGCCATATTTTACTCCAAACATCTGCTGAACATGTACTGCTACGTAAAGCCCTTTAGGGGAACCTTTAAATAGTTGCTTATTAAACCCTAAAAAAAATGTTACATTAAAAAAAGGCTTAATTGGAATCCATTCTCACACATTTGAAATTATCAAACCAATTAACACATTATTGCACACCTTATGTGCTTTATCTTTACGCTTTGTCGTTCTGTTTGGGACTTATCACATTAGAAATGGTCTCATGTTATTCATAGCAATTCAATCTATTGTGTAAAGCACATTGTAGTTAACCACCTATTTCCCTCATTGTGGCCAGACGGTACCAAAAGTAGTACTTTCTTTTGTCTGGGATGTGATGGAATGGTAAATAATAGAGGCTGGTCTGGCCCAGCACAGTTGGATGCAAGGGGCTTGTCTTTGCAGTACAATAATGTGATAATAGAATTGTCAAGAGTGACTATCTGAAGTGAAACATCACACTGAATATGAGTCTTTTAGCAGCTCTTCCTGCTTGACCCCCTGGGGCTAGAAACTTCATTATGAGGTGGAGTCACTTTTTTCTCTCCTTCTTAAAAGACAGGACCTGTCGGGGGTATCAATACAGCACACTGTGTGCTTGTGCGCCTCCCCCACTATCCTCTGTTTAAAGATTTTAATAGCGTTGGTCCACATTGTTGCACACTTTTATCTGCACTGTTTGTAATCATAATGTGAGGACATCAGAGGATCATAGAGCTTGTGTGTGTGTGTGTGTGTGTGTGGGGGGGGGGGGGGGGGGGTGCGCCTGTGTGTGTGTGCGTGCATGCTCTCAGTATTAGGGCGTGCACGATTTCCATGGGGATCCCCCAGGCACCCCCCTATTCATTGTGAGGAAACTATCATATTGCAAAAAGAAAGAGGGGAGAAGGAGAAAGAGAAGTAAGTCGTTTGTATTGCCCATTTCTGAAAAGCTCATTAAAACAGGCAAAGAACAAACAAAGCTTCTCCTCGGAGACCCCACCATTCAAAGTCATCCCATAATTTCCCCCCAGTTTTAATAGTTGAGATAAATTAATTATTCCTCTGTGGAAAACACAGTCTTTTCCGTTGTCTCTTTTCATCCTGGAGAGTGCAGGATGGATTGATGAGTAGGACAGGAGAATGGAGGCCATCCCTAGGTGGAATAGTGTTGCCTTTGCTAAGGGTTGAAGACTGCACAGTGCAATCAGCCGAGAGTGGGGGACAATTAAACCATTAGTATCTGCTTTTGGAGGCCTTTCTAAATGTTATGTGTCCCTCTGAATCAAGGGGCCGCACATAATTATGCTGTTTTGTCATGTAAAGGCTTGTTGCCCTGTCCAACTTTGTTCAATGTCACAAAGCCTCTAACACTCCTAAGTGTCCCTCCAACTCTGGCCAATCAAACGGATCACAGGCCAAGACATCTATTTTAACCTCAGGTTTCCAAAAGACAAAGATATTGGTTTTACACTGAATCTGGAACTAGCATAGCACGATAAACATTCCATTCCAAACATCAGATTTGGACTAAGGGAGGCATGTTTGCAAGGCATGTTTGCATAAACCAACATCATTGTTCTGACTACAGGTTCACAACTTCCTCCTACCACCAGAACACCCGTCTCTTTTAAATGTCTTAAGAGCTCCACACTCAGTCTTCTCTGAGGACGAGCGACATCTCTCCGACATCAATCATTCCCCTGTGACATGTAAAAGGGGGCATGGCCAGTGTCTTAGGAAGACATGAGTCAAGAATGGCTGAAGAGTATTGTCTGCACTGATCACCTTTCTGTGTTAACGACAACGGTGACTGATTGTGCAGGTTGACAGTGAAAGAATGCTGCTGTCCCATGTTTGTACAGCATAGAGTGACACAGAAGGTGTGTGTCACAGGTGCTCATTCTCATCTCCCAAAAAACACATCCTTAATTTCTTTCTTTCTGTGTAGTATAAGCATTTACCTATAAACTGTGATTGTTAACTCCATAATTGCCTAGTACAGAGAGTCTGCTCAATGCAACTAATAGCTGGCTGGTCTCTCTATCTCTCTCTCTATTATAAATTGTATCAAGTTATCTATAGTTATAAAAAGGAGAGGATCTTCTGAAAGACCTGTGTACTATTTTTAAATGTGAGCTTTGTGCGAAGCCTGAGATGTGATACACTAAACAGTGGTTACACACCATTCCCTTTAAGCAACGCACAATAACATATGGTCAATAATACACAGGCCTGTTCTATGTAATTTGCACCTTCTGTGACTTTCACTGTGTTACGTAACGTAAAATGATGCTATGACAGCTGGCATGTGTATGTCTAATCAAGTTCAATCTGAGTTAACAATACAAATGAACTGTTATCTTTCTCACTGTTAATCATAATTGATATGAACTGGTGTTGGTGGAGTTGGTTGCCATTGCAAGCTTTGAGCGAGTCAAAAATGCAATTATCACTACTGGTCAGAGGATGGCGCCACTATGCTAGAGCTTGCAATAACAGTAAAGGCTGATTCATGCTTCCTTACGTAAGCGTAAGCGCAAGCGCAAGAGGCCGCGCAAGCCCCTTGCGCGACCCTTGCGCGACTTCTTACGTCTTGCGTGCGTCGGCCCCTTTTTCTAGACTTGCGTCATTTTTTACGTAAGCCCTTACGCGAGCCTCGCAGCCTGCATTCTATCAACGAATGATACGAGATGAGGTTACTAAAATATTCTGCATGTCTACTCAGTTTTACAGTGCTTCCCAAGTAAAGGTTTGAAAAGAACTTCAAGCTTCAGACTTTCTGTTAGGGAACCTGTTATCTATCTGCAGAGCAAATGTCAGGCTCATACAAAAACATTAACGTGAATTACTTGATGCTAATACCTAGCGCGGTGTCTATAGGATTTTCCATATACGTTAGCATTAAGCTAACGTATTTTCTACCACAGTTAAACATGCAATACTATGTGATTGTTTTTAGAAAACGAATGTTACGTGATGAGATTACTCAAATGTAGTATGCATGTCTGCTCAGTTTAACAGTGCTACCCAAGCAAAGGTTTGAAAAGAACTTCAAGCTTCAGACTTTCTGTTAGGGAAACAGCTTTGTATCTGCCAGGCAAATGGCAGGCTCATGACAACACGCGCAACCTTTGGGAGCATGAACTGCACCGAGTAAATTTTGCGCAACCGTTAACCCCCAACGCTGTAGCATGCAGCCGCCTTAAGTCGCGGTAAGGCAGTCAGACAACATAACAACACGGGTGGATGTTTATTCTCAGCGAGCGACTGAGGTTACAGAGGTCTATTCCGAAATGTAAAATACAAATGTAGAATTAAAAAGAATAAGGATTGCACCTCAATCAAAACATATAATCATGACAAGGGAAATGGTACCTTCCTACTACGCTAAAAGGCGTTTGCATTATATTTCGTGAAAGCTATGTCCCAAGACATGCGTGTTGGAACAGCACCTGTGGGAAAGCAAATAGCCTACACAATGTAACCACGGAGGCTACTGGAACTCAGTAAGGTCATAAGGATAACTGAATATAGCAAAATATTTGTCGTTGCAGAAGTGAATTGGTTACTTACATTCAGTAAAGTTTATGATGCAGGACATTTACACAGGCTATGGAAGGGCGTGCCGTTCTGAAGGCTCGGGGGACGGCATTTTAAACTGCGAGAAGCTTGCACACTCAACTGCATTTTTCCTCCTTTACTCCGAAGTGTCCAAGTCGCATTCTTGTGATTGGCTGGATTTGTTATTCCGCTTGAATGGAGCGGGCCAGGATTGGCTACCGAGTGATTGACGTCATCGACCAAGAGAAGGTTTAGTTAGGATTTTTCTGCTGTCACTGACACATGTACAGCGACGGCCGACTACAGACGAGACATTCCGACGGGAGCAGAGCAAGAGGAAAGACGTCCATAATTAATTAACACGCGTTTTGGTCTCAATTGTATGGCAGAGACACTACCTGGAGATAAATGACCTCGCGGCGCAACTTTATCATTTTTCATAGAGCAGCAGCTGAATTATAAGAACAAGACAGACGGCAAACCAGGACGTCTCTAGTGGAAATATAATCTGAAAGCTCCATTTGCCTTTCCCTCCGTTCAACAGCGTACAGACACGCACTACCCAACGGACTTGAGTGCTGCGATTCCTCTCGGACTGCTGGGCCACTGCTATAACTGAAGGCTTCTGCCAAGCCTTCTGTGGGACCGTTGCATATTGCATTTTTGTATAACCCGGCGTGAACGGAAAGATCCAATCATTACACTTAAAAGGGACAAAAGAGGTGGGTGTGCACCAGTCTAATGTTTAATATTCCGAACTTTCCAACAGTGCCGACGTTACTTTAACTCGAATGCAGCCCATGTGATGCGAATTTAACAGCTCATATGAAAGCTACACATTTGTTGCTGGTTGGCAGCATTTCAGGACTGTACAAGATAATGAGCGCGCGATTATGTGAACTGAACTCCCTCGTTTCTACTTTGTTAAAATGTAGCATGACAAAATGCAACATCAGAGTAAAATGTACACTGGCTAGAGCACCGCTACACAAGTAACTACCACCGACATCTTAAATGTATCACTAGGATTAGCTTCCTTAGATAAGATTGTTGCTAACGTGACTGTTAAGGATTGTGATGTGATTTTTTGCACATTTCATGTCTTGTTTCGCCTTGCCTATCATTATATAATGGGATCTGTTGAGATCGGTTGTATTTCCCTGGCTGCTTCCAACTCGATGCCTAAATTGTCTGCCCATGTAATTACTTGACTTAGACCATTTAAGTTAAAAGCTCCCCCCACCCCTCCTCAAATCCCCTCTACCCAACTCGGAATGAAACTTGAGGACGGTCCGATCTTATTTATCTCAGGAGTCACTTTCGGGGCGGACTTTTTGATTCATCTCTTCTTAGATTTAATCAGCACTGAGGTATTGCTTCTCCCTAAGAGCCTTCCCTAATGGGGTTACTGAATGCTTCTCTCAGTGCAATGCTTTTCTCCCCCTCCTCTCCTCTCTCCTCTAATTACCTTTCAACAAAGATTTGGCTTAGCTCGCCATGAAGACTGCCTGCCCTACGAAATTGGAAAAAGATTAAAAATTAACATATATTAGTTGAAGACTGAAACAGAAATACGTGCATTGCATACAAATAACAACAGTATGACAGATGATGGTGAGAGAGGGGGATTAGACATAGAATGTTACAATGTTGAAATCATTGAGGACGTGTCGGTGGAAGTTGTTACATTAGTGACCTGCAAACCATGTAGTCTACGTTGTTGACTGAACGTAACCAAATTACATTGCTTCGGACAATCATGCATGTGATCGAGCTGTACGTGTTTGTCTGGGCCTGGATGTTTTCAAACGGGGGGTTTTCGTATTGCGCGACTAGAGGACCGCTTTAGTGTGCGCGTGCTTTTCTATCCATATGACTTTCATGGCTTTTCAATTACCAGCAATAACAAGTAGACTATATACGGCCTCAGCACCCATCAAGTGAAAACAGAACTGATAGTTAGGTGTATTGCGCTATTTAAAAATAATTTAGACAGCTCAACAAAAGACTATGCTTCTTAAATTCTTCAACCGGCTGCGTGTTATCAGGATGGGGGTGTTCATCACCGAGAAAGCCAGGAGCCGACCTTAGCAATGAGATGAGAGATGAAGGACAGATTCGAGCGCCCAATGATGTTTAAACCGCCAACACCAAACGAGTTGGGCTAAATCGCTGTCAACTCAAGTCATTTTCTTCTCTCACTTCATCCCAAAATTACTACACATAATCAAAGGCTTGGTCGTGGAGTTTGCCCAGACGTCTGACAGCAAGGTTTAATGTAAGGTTGATCAGAGGGCAGTTCGATACTATACTACTATACTATGATATACTAAAGCAGTTTGATACTATCTTGATCTCTGATCTGCAGCCTGACAGAATTAGACAAGTTTGAAGCTTCCACGACTTTTGAATGTGGTGTCAGTGGGTAACAATTTGAACCGTCATGAACCAGACTCTTCAAAATGTAAAAAAAAAAAAAAAAAAAAAATGTGGAAATGAGGCAACAGGCTCTAAGGGCTTATCCAGTTTGACTTGCGCTGCATGTTTGAGCTTAGCTTTCAGAAAGAGTGAGGGCATGAACCTTAGCACAAAACAGACAAACAATCTACACACAACTAAGCAAAGGGTGCCTTTCTCATTGTTTCTGTAGACTACACATAGTCAATACATGCGCTACTCTGCTTTTGATCTCCTGCCCTCACAGGCTTGAGGACATTGGAGGTGACAGGCAGGTTTCACAGAGGCCCTGCTAAATGTTTTAATTCACCGACTGTTTGAATAATTGAGGCCTCCCCGGGACCTGATTAGCGCCGTGGCCTAATCACAATAAACGTCAGCTCTGTGGAAACTAATACAGCAGCCAGGGATCTTCACAGGATGTGTGATGGCCTCTCACAAACACAAGAGACTGTTGCTTGAACTTTTGTCAAATACCTGCCTGTGTACATATTCCCCTAACCACAGCTCTATTGTGTGTGTGTGTGTCTGCGCATGCTTGTTTGTTTAAAATTGTGTTGGTATGCATATACCCGTCTGTTTGTCCATATGGTTGCATCTGGTATGCATGGATGCATGTATAAATGTACTTTGTGTGTGTATTTGTGTGTGGCAGGCACAATGGTGAATCCCGGAGGAAGTGCCCAGCCACCGCCTGTGGGAGCAGGCTCCCTCTCGTGGAAGCGCTGTGCCGGCTGCGGAGGCAAGATCGCTGACCGCTTTCTGCTCTACGCCATGGACAGCTACTGGCACAGTCGCTGCCTCAAGTGCTCCTGCTGCCAGGCCCAGCTGGGCGAGATTGGCACTTCGTGCTACACCAAAAGCGGCATGATCCTCTGCAGAAACGACTACATCAGGTGTGTGTACGTTTGTTTGTGTGTGTGTGTAGGGGGGGTGTTCTGTCTCTGTGGTTGATTCAGTTCTATAGACTGGCACCTTGTGCCACAACAAGAGTGAAATAGTCCTCTGCAGAAATGACTACTGCAGGTGTGTGTGTCTGAGAGGGCAAATGCGCTTGATAGGATGTTTGTTTTGATTCTCTTAGACACACTGCGCAAACCTTGCTGCAATATCTGTGAAGATTTGCTCATACCTGGGCATTGACAACTGGCATTAGCTAATTCTTTGGTAATGACAGTGTAGTGATCTGATATGAAGGAGTTGCTGTGCTGGGTCTGCATTGGAAAAATCTGGTGTCTGAGTGTGTGATTGTTGTGACGGCTGTTTTTGACACAAGGAATGAGGAATATGCAGGGGGGAAAAGTTATGGGAGGTTTAATGACCTTATTTTGGGTTTGGAATGCACTTTTAATGGAGAGTGCGCATGTTAAAACTCCATTGCCATTGACATGTCTTTTAAAAAGGGAACAGCAAGAAGCTGCTCCTCTCATAAAGAAAAAGAGAAAAGAGTTAAAACTGTCGACATGTTTACAGCCCGGGAAGGCTGAACATCTGCGATTTTGCTTCTCTTTGCTTTTTTTCATCTCTGTATTTAGTTATTTTGTATTATAAAGTGAAAAGACTAGCCTTCATTCTTTTGTTTATTTTACAAGACGATAGAAACTTCTATGGTGTCGGGCAGCACTGACCTTCAGCTCAGGTGGAATTTAAAAGGGCTTGCTCACCCCGTCCGCCATATTTTGTGTATCTGAAAGAAACAATTTAATTAGCAAAAAGGACCCTTTTAAATATTTATGTAAGTGCGTCTGACACTTAAGCAGAGCCTGGTGACGGCTCTCTCATTCAGCTAATGTGGCATAGCTTCTCCTGACTGCCTGACTGCTCGCTCGACTGCTTTACCCCCGAGAAGGACACTCGCGAAGGGGAGCGCCAGGCTGAGGGGGTATTTGGTGACAGTTGCTAACTCTCTGGGATGTTTTTAAAAAACTTTGTTCAGTTGTTCATTAGTTTTATTGAGGGAGATATGGGCCTTCTAAAAGATAATCACACTACAGTTTATTTATTTAATTTTTTTTTTATTACGGAGAACAGTAACTAATAGCATAGCATAATTTGTGATGATTTGAGTCTTGACTTTGGTATTTGCTTAAGAAGTCAAAGTGTTGTTATTTCATGTCAGAAGCAGCGACACAGATATTTTAAGATACCTTGGCAGTCCATTGCCAGCATGCCAACAGTGTAGAGCATGCGTGAGCAGCAGTGTGAACTGAACTTTCCTCGTCATCGAGGAATGACCTCTTTGGCAGGAGCAGGCTCCTGAACGGTTGCCCAAAGCTCAGACGGATGGGTGTCAATAGGCCGAGAGAGGAAGGGATGGAGGGAAGGACAGAGAGAAAGAGAGGTGTCTGGAAAAGTCCAAACTTTTAAGAGCGCCTTCACCCTTTCCACTTTTTGCCTATCTGCACTGGATCAAGTCAAAGGGACACCTCACTCGTAATGGGGCCTGCAACCTAATTAAAATGAGGGTTAGAGAGAAAAGAGTGAGAGAGAGAGGGAAGGAGAAAGAGAGAGAGAGAAGGAGAAAGAGAGAGAGAGAGACAGAGAGAGAGTGCATACACCTTTCCACTTGTAATGAGTGTGCTTTGCTGGAAGAATGGAACTAAAACACAGCTCAGCACAAGCCTGTGATCTGTATAAGAGATAAGAGAAACACACACACACACACACACACACACACACACACACACACACAAAGGAAAACATCTGACAGTGAGTCCACACAATTAAAAGCTTTAATTAGAGTCCCCCTCCATTTTCTTTTAGCCCTGATGGGTTTTATCTAATGAGATCTGGTCCCTGGCTCCACTCTGCTCCCAATGACGTGTCCGAAATGAATGAGAGCCACATTGCAAACAAAACATTTAATTAACCAAATTGGCTTTTGAGACAGAGTGGAAGGGAGGGAGGGAGAGATAGGGAGAGAGAGAGAGAGAGAGTGAGATGGAGAGTACGAAGGATGATGAGAGAGAGCGCGAGAGAGAGAGAGAGAGAGAGAGAGAGAGAGAGAGAGAGAGGATTATTGCAAAGGCCAGATGCCTCCAAGGCTTTAAAGGAGCCACTCTTATTTTTGTAATGGATTATTAAATTGCCCTCCCTGTGTAAATAATGGTGTTATATCTCCATGCTGTCATGAATGCAGCCAATGTTGTTTTTTTGTCTGTTGAAAAGAGAAAAAAAGCAAAAGGAGGATGTGGAGGGTGGTCTAAAAAAAAGGTAGAGGGATTGATTTGGACATATGAGTGAAGATGCATCGCATTACTCCTAATGGGAGATGCTGCAGATGACCTGGAATGATAGCCATCACATATCAATCACGCACAGGGCCACTGCTTTCACTCTGTGGGTTTGTGTTTGTGTGTGTGTGTGTGTGTGTGTGTGTGTGCTCTGTGTGTGCGCGTGTGTGTGTGTGTGCAAGCAAAGCAAAGCAAAGCAAAGCAGAGGAGAGGCCCAGCCCACTGCGAGCCTGTAGATGATACAGATTTGGTGAGCTTTAGCCTTAAAGTGAGGGGGGTTGGAGCTGAAGCTATGATTGCTTTGGATCATTTTGTGTATATGCCAGAGGTGGTATTATATGTGTGGGGTTACTGTAATAGAGTGAAAGAGAGCGAGAGCGTGAGTGTAGAGGAGAGAGGGAGACAGAGAGAGGAGAAACAATTTAGGTAGCTGGCAATCATGTAGCTTGGAGATTTAGGAGAAAAATGCTGTCCTTTTAATTGAATAGGCCTTGGTAATTAAATGGCACTTTTCCAATAGAGTGTGCTAGGTAAATCTAATAGTTGGGTTATTTAATATCACTTTGAAGCCTGCCCACTCAAAGACTGTGACAGCATGGGAGCATGTGAACTATTAAGGCCAGGGAAGGACGGGAGGGGGAGAATAAAATTGGGATCGCCGAAATTAATTAAATCGTATGCAATTTAGGAGAAACGTTTATCTTGATTTGTCATAACAGAATTAATTCAAGGCCCTCAGTACACTCGGGGTCCAGATCTGTTACTCTGAATTAACCAAGTGTAATTTGGCTGTTTTTTCCAGCCCTTAACCCCTCCTGTTCACACCCCCTCTTTCTCTCCTCCTGCTCTCTTCTCCCCTCTCTCCATCTCTCTTTCCCCCTCTCTCTCTCTCGCTCCCTCTCTCTCTCCCCAGCCCTAATGCTGCCTTGCCATTATGCAAAGCCCTTAGTTAAGTATCAATATGGCCTAGTGCTTTTAAGGTGCTTTGGCTGCTGATGCAGAAAGGCATTTTTTAATGGACTGTGTCGCAGGAATCATTGTTGTACCACTCTGCTCCCCTCCAACACACACCACCCTGCGCTGAGAGGTCCCGTCGGACAGGAGGGCCAATGCCAGATGGCCGTGCAGGATGTTGCTCCGTGTTGCACTTTGTTGCATTCCTCCTTGCTGTTATTACCACAGACAAGCAGCAGAGACTTTGCTTACATTGCTTCAGACTTTGTATGAGCTGACAAGAAGAAGTGTCTCCTCTGCCTCCCCGCCACTGAAACGAAACAAGTAGTTGTTAGTCAACGGAACAATCCTTTGACATGGCCGGCCTTCAGAAAGGGTGTAAAACAACAAGAGCAACAACAACAAAACAAGTGGCGACCCCTTTGAAATCACCTGATTTGAAATGGGGCCAGAAAGGCAATCTGCAAATCCATTTTCCTCATTGCACTGAAAGTTCCTTGGCCTGAATGACATCAAACACACACACACACACACACACACACACACACACACACACACACACACACACACACCGATCTCAGCAGCTCTCCCCAGCACTGGGCTCAGTGGAGGAGGGGTATTTTTTAAGACCTAACCCAGAGAGACTGATAGGAACCTGAGTGAGTGCCCTGGAGCCTGATGGCCTTTAAATCAAACACTATCAGCAGAAGCCATCCCCTGGTCAAGTCATTAACCTGCCATGTTTAGAATTCCCCAGATAAAATAAAATGGTTACTAACTAAGCTAATCTCCAGAGTCCTTTTGGTTAGCATAGTTTGTTTATTTATGTAAGAATACTGTGAAAGCCGTGACTAAAGTGCAAAACTGTGTTGGTGAGTTTCTAGATGAAATGCAGAATGTTCTCTTCTAAATTAGGGGGTGTTTGTGCTGAGGTACTGAGGTCTCTCTGCCTCCTGTAAGGGAAGCGCTGGCTGGGTCTCATCTGAGGGTGCCGCCGCCTACTTTTCCTATTTGCGCCCGGCCAGTTGGCAGCTCTGTGCGCCAAAAAAACGCCACTCGGCGTGGCGGCGTCATCTCTGTGAGGTGTTGGCTTGACGTTTGCCACCTCATCTGGCACTGCAGCCGGAGCAGTGGAATAGCACGGCTGTCGTCTGGGCCTCCAACTAATTACTTTTGAAATTGAGTTTTGATTGAGCTTTTCCAATCGATTGCCACGGCGACGCTTGTCTCCGGCTCCCTGTAAAGAGTTTTTTTTTAAATGGGATGCTGTCACAGCTCCCCCCTCAACTCTGCCTTCTTAAAATTTGAGTATGTTTAGAGAACGATTAGAGAATGTTTTTTCTTTAAGGTGGTTGTGTTTAACACTATGGGTCCAGCTAAGATAACACAGGCATTTTGGGTCCCTTAGATGGTTGTGTCCTCATCATATGTCTCAGTTCATGGTCTAATGAAAGTGAAGGAGAGCGAGCTAAATCACAGAATGCAAATGATGTTGGGGGGGGGGGGAGGAAAAGAGAAACAATTATTACAAAAACAGCATGAAACCTGTGTTGAATTTTGAGGTCAGTGTTGTACATAATTAACCTTCATTTCTGTGGCATTTGTTATTTCATTCTTTTTTTGCCCTCCCTCTCTCTCTCTCTCCCTCAAATTGCTCATTAGCCTAAGGAGCCAAATGTCTTCATGTGCAGGCACACTCACACCAGCCTCGCTAGTTATTCCCCATATCTCTCCTTTTTCCCTCTCTCTCTCTCTCCCTCTCTCTCTCTCCCTCTCCCTCTCTCCCTCTCCCTCCCCCTCCTTCCTGAGCATGTCAGATGCTGTGGTCTTATTTGATTGCATAGGAAAAGTGCAGTGATAGAGCAAACACCCGGTGAGATATGATGACAAATGGGCCCAGATCCCAGTAAATTACTTTCTGCTCAAATCGAAATTTCATTCAGTTTGTTGCTTGGGCGAGATGAAGTAATCTAAATTGTGGACTCCGAAGGTAGATAGAAGGGAAGCCGGAGCAAGCTTTTCATTATCAAGTGGCACCATGAGGAGGAGGAGGAGGGGGAGAGAGGGAGAAGGTTAGGGACGAAAGAGATGAGCAGAAGCAAATCTAAAGTGTTGACACCAAGATTGAAAAGGTTAACCCCATGCACATTATATATCAGCAGTGGGGAGCTGGAGACTTCTATTGGAAACACGGGCCTGACAGAGCGTTCGCCAGAGCCCTAATGGCAAAAGCCCTGGCGTCTCCGCCTAGATGTACAATCAAATCCCCTTACCTGCTGATTGCTTATGTTACCTGGTTATTATTAGGTAGCAAAAAAAAATGCGAGAGGGTCCGTTTCAAAGGTAGTACATGGTTCCACTGTGGACCAACTCCAGGGGCACTGGATGGTGGATGTTCGGGTGGGGGGTTTCCTGGTATTATTGTAATTTTGAATTCCCTCCTATTAGAAATGGCATTGAGATGGGTGGGTGTTTTCTGTTATTGTTAAAAAAAAAGTGCACATGCATTTACCTGCTGGTGTGCGTCATCAGTTACCACGGGCTGAGGGCTGAGCTGTTTTCTTTGAGCAAGGCCAGCCTTTCTGAGGGCTTTGAGCCCATACAAACACAAATGCACAGCCTGCTACTTATGCATGTTTGCTCATCTGATTTAGTCATTTTGTAATATACATTTTCCAAGGACATACCACTGCTGTGGAAAAAAAATAATTTTCATCCACAAACTCACTGTCTTGCTGTATAGTCTTATTATGTATGTGTATTTCATATAGATTTTGTATACACACTCAGACAAGCATTTGTGGCCGGTCCTTAACCTTTGTGTGTTTCTGTTGATGTGTTTGCAGGTTATTCGGGAACAGTGGGGCGTGCAGTGCGTGCGGACAGTCCATCCCAGCGAGTGAGCTGGTCATGCGGGCACAGGGCAACGTGTACCACCTCAAGGTGAGTCAGCCTCGGACGATCCTCAGATATTAAAGTATATAAGGTGAAACAAAACAGAGCAAGCGTAGTATTATGCGATGCGGAAAACACAGACGGAATCACGGAATTCTGATGGAAATGATTGAAGAGAAATACCTTTTATAGCGTTACAGGGAGAATTTTTGCCTGCACAAGTGGCACAGGCACGTCAAAGTTGTTGTCAGAGATGGCTAGCCAAAGTTAATGAAACAACAACTTAGTAAATCTCTCCTATGGTTTTTAAATACAGAGTTTTTCACATTGACTGGTCATTGGGACAGCATCTGAATATTCGTAGAACCATAATACTTACAATGTAAATGTAGACTTTCATAAAACAAGAGGTTTACTGAGTTTTGCAATTCTAAGGTAACTATTAATAATGAGTCAGTGTTATACTAGCATTGCTACCCTACACTTACTCCTTACTCTATTACGACATAGGTCTATCACCTAGACAGATATAAAATGTGTGTTAAAGCACCTGTCCTGAGTTCATTTTTGATTGGACGTGTGATTTAATGATAATCAAATTGATAAAACACGTCTTCTGACAAAAAATAAAACAGCTGAGCAGCACAGTGGCAACAGAGAAAGCAAAGCATAGCGTAATCTACAGCATTACAGCAAAGACCTCAATTAGAAACTAGCACAGCACATGCAGAACTGCACATCATAACTGACAATTAGATGAGGCACAGAAACACCGAACAAAGCAACAACAGCAACAAACCAAAAACACAACACAACTAGGCCTTTACAAGTGAAAAGAGAATAAGAGAAAAATCAAAATGGAAATCAAGGAAGACGAAAGGAAATGAACATTTAATTTAAATCCTGTTATTAATCCCTCGTCTGGGGATTTGTCTGTTATAAAGTTAAGAGCCTGGAAACAGCTTATGTAGATCAATTCACATGTAAATAGAGTTCATCTGCTGTAATAATTGCATTATTACTAATGTATTAGTCACTGAGTATCTGGGCTGGCCAATGATTCACTAGAATGAATGCCCTTGAGTATTTTTGTGAAAACTCCTCCAGATACCCAGGAAGACATTTGTTGCATGTGTGTTTTTTTTTTGGAATCGACTCAACTTAATCAACATTGACATGTTACCACAACATGTCCAGCTGGTTGATACTAACGTTGGTCGTGACATTTCATGACTCACCATACCTTACTCAACACTGCAGCAAAAACAAGCTCTGTTTTGGCATATATTCGCGTATGGATTTTTGACAACTAAATTCACGCACAAAATCTAACAGTTCACTTTTCAGAGTATTTCCATTGTCATATAACAGCATTGTATGGACATTGTTTATAACGCAATAGAGCAAAACTGACAGCAAGACAACAAACTTTAACTTCTCCTATACATCCACATAGCAGGAAGTCAACCATCACTCAAATAAATCCAAGTTGGCATTGAGAATACAAAATCAACTTTTTGGCACAACCTTAAGATGCAGGCAGGTTCAGCAGCAAAGCCATTATAAATACACTGAATATTGTCTTCTCCTTCCTTATTGAGTTGCAGCCATGGAGCTATTTAGCTTACACCAATAAGTTAATCATTTAGTATATTAAAAGCAAAATGGTTGACTATAAAGCAATTCCAGTCACCTCAAAGGTTTTATTAATTTTGTCATGTGGTGTGGATAAAGGAATTAATAAAAGGATTATGGTGACTTTATTTCATCTCCATTGCGTCTGAGGGTGTTTTACAGTATACTCAGTATGGTTGCATACGTGACGTGTGAAGTCTGCCAACCGACTCTGGACCTAAGTGATGTTAAGAAGGCAGTGAAGGGCATTGTGGCTAACAGACTTGTGTTCTCTCTCCCCTGTGCAGTGTTTCACGTGTTCTACCTGCCGGAATCGGCTCGTCCCCGGAGACCGGTTCCACTACATAAACGGCAGCCTGTTCTGCGAACACGACAGACCCACAGCACTCATCAACGGCCACTTGAGTTCACTGCAGACGAATCCACTACTGCCAGACCAGAAGGTAATCAGCCCCTCTCTAGTCCAACTGCCTTCTCATCCTCCTCTTCGTATCTGTGTCTCTCTCTTTCTCTTTCTCTCTCTCTCTCTCTCTCTCTCTCTCGATTTCCTGCTGCCTCTCTAGTGCTGTCTCTGGTATTCAGGTTTCTCGCAGTGGGTTCACTCTCTGTCTGTCCCACTCTGTCTCTCCTCCAACTCTCTGTTACCTCCTCCTCCACCTCCTCGGAAATGATCATGCCATCTAATTAGGCACAGTCGCGACTGTGTGTGTTGTGAATTTTTGAGTGTTCTTTTGTTTTGTTTTTTTGTCAAGCTTTTTTGTCAGCCCATGTAGCCATGAATATTAACATGAAAACATCAGTTAGTAGCTAAAATGAATAATTAATTATGTAATCAAATGAAAAAAATAGATAGTGTGAGTGGCGATGTCCAGTCAGGGTTGCATGTTTGTGAGGCTAAGCGAGTGTGAGCGTCGTAGCGTGCGGCCAGGGCAGGAGCAGCTCTCTCCTTCTCTCTCTATTTGTACCTGTCCAGCCCCATCAGTCCTGCTTAACAAAGCCTCAGGCCACAGCCCGGAAGTGCCGAGCCACTCGGAGCTCTGTCACCCAGAGAGCTAATTTGTATCAATTAATGTCAACCTCCTTAAAAATGAGAGGCCTGCTAACACAAGCCCAGGCATGGGCAGGAGACAGGACCGGAAAACAGGGCTGTGTGTGTGTTTGTGTGTGTGTGTGTGTGTCTGGTGGTCTGTATGCATGCATAAGGGTATCTGTGTGTGTGCCTATGTTTACAAGCATGGGTTTGCAAAGGTTATATATCTAAATCTATATATGTGTGTGCGTGTGTGTGTGTGTGTGTGTGTGTGGTGTGTGTGTGGTGTGTGTGTGTGTGTGTGTGTGTGTGTGTGTGTGTGTGTGTGTGTGTGTGTGTGTGTGTGTGTGTGTGTGTGTGTGTGTGTGTGTGTGTGTGTGTGTGTGTGTGTGTGTGTGTGTGTGTGTTTGTCTGTGTCAGGAGAAAAGAAAAAAAAGTTCACCATAACTCGTTCTGATTGTGTATTGATGACATTGACTCATTTGCTCCATAGGGCAATAACCCTCTGCAAATATATATTAAACCGTATTGACCAAAGATGAATTTTAATTTTGAGTGGCCCATGGATTTTTCCATCGCTCCTGTTGTTAGGACCTCTCCGACGTTAGGCAGTCGGCCCGTTGCCCTGCGCCGGCGAAAGCTGTTTTGCCACTCATCCAGCCAAAAGGGGGGGGGGGGGGGGGGGAATCACATTTATTTCATGAAGCATTTTAGAATAACAAGACGGATGCTTAAATGTCTGGCCTCGTGAATGCCTGAGAACGCACTTGATCAGAGCTGTTTTTAATGAGCTTTAGGCTACTTTACACGTCATTCTAAGCTTGTCATATGCCACGTAGTCTCAACACGGTGGCCGATTTTACCCCATGCCCTAGCTTTGGCCGTTCTTTCGCCATGTCTCTCCGCTACAGAGTAGCGCTGACCTTACTGCCCTGCTTCTGGAGCAGAACAGGGGCAGCTCTGAGGAGGAGATGACAGTGCTGGCGATGCAGAAGCCTGTATGTGTAGCTCAGGGTGGAATGTCGGTAGTGGCAGATGGATTGTTTAGTCTGCTAACTAGGCTATCGGATCGCCCAGGGGCCTAAGAACGAGGCCTCGCAGCACGTCCGCCCCAAGCGAAGGAAGGAGTGTGAGCGAATGATGGAAGTGTCTGGATAACTCCGAGGGCTGACGGAGAAAGGCGAGACGCCCGTGTGTGTGTGTGTTTCACCTTGAGTAGGTGATGCAGCAGTGGTGGAGGCAGGATGGAGGGGTGGGGGGCGGATTGTTGAAGGGGGGGTGTTGGTTGTGGTGAGAGTGGGATGCAAAGAGCTCCATTAAGCCCCCCCCCCCCTCCTCCCCTCTATTCCCCCCTCAAAGCCATCAGAGGGCCTTTTAAGGCCTTGTCACTTTAACAAATCAGCGCTAAGAGCACCTCGCGTTTCAAATTGAAAGCCTTTTGCATTATCTAGCTTAATTTTAAATGTCTGGTTAAGCCCTGCTCTCTCTCTCTCTTCTCTCTCTTACTGTCTCTCTCTCTCTCTCTCTTGTTCCCTCTTTCCCCTCACTCCGTCGACTCTCTCACACCGCGTATGCCGCGGTAAATATGAGGCCTCATTGTTTATTTATGTGCCGACATCAATTGGAGTGAAAACAGCTGAATTATTAATGCTAAAATGCAATCTGAATATTGGCCCACGCTGCCTTAATTATAGTGAGGAAAGAATTCTTAAATACGCACAGACGCCTCCCTCCTTCACACCCAAATAAAAATAAATAAATAATTCTGGGGAGGGGGGCTGCTACATCCTTCTTACACTGCGACCCAAGCCAGCTGGGAACCAGTGAGGGAGTTTTATTAAATGTGATCTCGGAAAAAATCTGTTTATTTCCTTTATTTGTTTATTTACTCTTGTTGTTTTCTCCTGGGCCGCTGGGTCTGTGCTGGTTGTTTGTGCTGCTCTGGTGTGCGGCGGCTTTTGGTTCTGCTCTTGAGCTGATTCAGGCGGGACATGAGTTGATCAGAACTGCCCTCCGGTTGGTTGTCAGGGTTAGAGAGTTGAGGCAGCGAAGTAACAGTGAACCATAACGCAAGGAGGAAGGGAGAGGAGAGGAGGGGAGAGCAGAGGAGGAGAGAGCAGAGGAGGAGAGAGCAGAGGAGGAGAGAGGCGATCTTAGACTAGAGCAGCAGGGTGAGGAAGGATGAAACGATGTAAGTCGAGGACAGCGGAGACAAGCAAGGAAATGAAAGGACTGTAGGGAAGAAGGGGCAGCACACACACGTGCAAACACACACACACATACACACACACACATAAACACTCACACTTACACACTTCAACCGGATATGAAGGCTGGAGTCCATCAGCCCTTCCACTCTCTCTTCTCTCCCCCCCCCCCCCCCCTCCCCCCTTCTCTTATGTGCCATTTTACGGTGACATAATTGGTGTTGTCCGTGTCTGTGGCTCAGGACATTTGATGCTCATTTATTAAGAGGGGCTTCCTGGCTCCTTGGCCTCTAATCTCTTTGTTCAGGACAGACAAATTACCTTTCTCATGCCAAGCCTCCACCCAGGGGAACCTTCCCAGTCTCCGTCATTTTAATTAGCCCCCTGAAAGTGTGTGTGTCTGTGAAAGTGTGTGTGGAGGTGGAAGGAGGGAGGGAGGGAGGGAGGGGAGAGAGGAAGGAGATGGAGGGGGTTTGCAATTACTAATAGACTGCAAACCCGCTTAGTAATTTGAGGAAAGGAGGGAAAAGTAAATTGCCCCCTAGAATCTTAAAAACAAAAGAAAGAAAATGGAGAGTGAGGGAGAGAAAGGGGGAAGAGAAGAAGGGGGTTGAGGAGAAAAAAAAGGAAAAGTCGTTCTCACTGCTTGTGAAAACATAGCACAATGGGCCAGAGAAGAGCATAATTGTATTCCCTTTTCCCTCTATTTCTCTCTCGCTCTCTCTCCCTCAGTCTCTTTCTCTTTCTCTAAGCATTTTTCTGCTTCACGGAAACGCAACACCCTGGGGGTTGTGTTTTGAGCGTTGTTAAAATTACACGAAACAGACAGAGAGACAGAGACAGGAGGACTTAACACGCCGCGCTTTAGAGTTAACGTGCAGGAAATAGAGCGGCAGATGGCTCCTGAAGCCTGGCTGATCAATAAATGTAACGTGAGGGAGGGAGGCTGCTCGGGGCGGCCTGGCAGGGGTGCGATAGTGTTTCGCGGCTCTGAGATGGCATGGCGGAGGTGGCCACGTTCAACGCCCCCGCCTCATTAGCGACGGAGCAGCAGCGTTAGCAGCCAGGCAGGCAGGGCTGCAGTGGAGCGTCTGCGGACGCACGTGTCAAGGTGCAGTAAGCGAAGCGTCCTGTCAGTGCTGTGGGGTAGCAGTTTCCTGTTTGTGCTCTGAGGTGGTGTGTAGATGAAAGCTGACGTGATCGTTTTTGCTACAGTGGTCTACTGTGTGTGTTCCACTTCCAGTCACTTGTTGGACAGAACTTTTTTTGAATTGACTGTGGTGAATTGCTTGAATTGTTTTAATGTTATGATTGACACCACTGACATCTTTTTTTTAATCTTTTCCCCTCTGTCCCTCTCCCAGGTTTGTTAGAAGGAGGCTTGCAGCAGGAAGCAGGACGTGTGCCTTCATTTCAGCCCTTGCTCACCCTCGTGCTCAAGACGTCTCGGAACCCCCGCCCGTCCAACCGGCCGGCGGCTGTCCATCCATGCTATCCCCCGACCCCATGCGATCATTTGCTGCTCCCCCTGCCCTGTGTCTCTGGTGTACCCCTCGTCCCCTCAAATCTCTCTCACCCCAGAAGCACCCTGACCTGGGCCCACGAAGCTCCACTGCTTCAGCAGCGACCCAAACACAACAGTAGACCCGCCACAGCTTCCCAAGTCAACTACCCCTGAAACCAACCACTTGGTGAAGTCCGGCAGTGCACCCCCCCCCCCCCCCCCCCCAATCGCAAGTGGACCCCTTCCCACACACACACATGAAGCCCTGTGCAAATGTGCACTGGAGAGTACTCTCTGAGGACTCCATTAACCTGGACTCAAAAGAGAGCGCTCAGAGCCAGAGGAACTCGACACAAGGAGAGAGAGAGAGAAAAGCAAGGGATGGATGGAGATCCAGACTGAGATGAAAACGGGACATCTCTGGTTCAGTAGGAGAGAGGGAAAACGGAAAAGAAGAGTGAGGAAAGAAACAGAAAAGAGAAGCTAATCACTTACAGCAAATGTTTTCCTCTTTTTGTTCCCCAGCAAATCTGCAATCGCTTGTTTGGTTCGTTTTTGAAAATTGTTGGGGGTGGGGCAACCTGACTCATTCTGTACCATATTCCTTTCCTTTTAATCATTTCATTTTTCTAATCTATCCTCCTTTTTCTTTCATGACATGGTATCCCCTCTTTCTATATTTTAAGTGTTGTAAAAGGGAATGTGTTTCATTTTGGGTGATATAAAATGAAAAAAAAATCAAGACTGGGTTTAACAAAAAGTATCTGTGGCTTTTCTTTTGTGCAAAATCGAATCACGAACAGTCGAACACTCTTGGTGTATTTGTAAAAAAAAAAAAAAGAAAAAAAAAAACTACCATGTATGTATGCATGTAAATGTTTTTTGTCCCAATGTGGCTACAGTACATTCTGCTCCCAATACACACAACTTAGCCGTACCCCTCCCCCTTCCGATCCTGAAACCACTTCAAACATGACAGACAGACAGACAGACAGACAAACATGCAGACATACAGACATGAAGATCATAGTTGGTAAAGTAGACATTTTCACCAACGTATAATGCTGAATGAGAGAGAAATCTATTTGTGATATTTTCAGAGACGTTTGCTCCAGTATGGTGTATTTAATTAATAAAAATTAAGATACAAAAGGAACTGTTGTCCCCACTTGCTTGATGCCAACGTCATTGTTTGTGTGTGTGTGTGTGTGTGTGTATGTGTGTTAGACAAAAATTGAATATGAAGTCCTCCATTTGGCTGTCACCCAACAGAGAGGAATTATGACAAGTTTACTTGAACTTGACCCGCTCAGCTTGACAGGGCTCTGCGCCTTTGACATTAAACTCATGCGGCGGGCACAGCGCCAGTCCCGTCAAACGTCCTTCCTTTTCACTTTTAATTGCCTCCATCGATTCCTGTACTCTTTGGTGCTCAGTCGAGGCACCGCACATCTTAGATTACCTGTCTGGAAAGCACTTTGCAACAAAGACGCAGATCTTCTCCCTCACTTCTCTTAGCCACACACACACACACATGCATGCACCGTGTACCCCATGTTGCCACTCACCCGGTGATGGTTTTGTGTTCAGGTGGAGTGTTATTAATGTGTGTGTATACATATATATATACATACATATACATCTCATTAAATTCTGAAGAAGGCTTCACTTTTCACCTCGCCTTCCAACACTCACATACACATACATACAAAGGGGACATGTTTACACATATTCAGTGCTTATGAACGCAGATGCTGGGACCCCAAATGAAGCAGGATAAATATGCCTCCTTCCTCACCCTTGTTTCCCCTCGTTTGCAAATGTGCGGCTCCAATTCATCCAGCCTGGGCTTGTTACAGATGGGGAGAAAATGGTCCTTTGAAGATTCAATTACCTCTGAGAAGAAAAAGGTGGGTTGGCTCCCATTTTGCTATAAAGTGAATTGACTATTTGCCGAACAAATCACCATTTTAAAGCCATGGCTGGGCGTAATGGAGATGAAGAAGGCTCAGGCATTCTGGGAAATATTCGGTAAAGCCTCCTGTAACATCAGAGGCCTTAAGGTCAAACTCTGTTGGTATAGGTTTGATTTTGGTTTGTTTTCAGGTGTGGTTTTGTTTGTTTTTCTTCAGCAAAATTTTGAACAATGACCATCTGGTCTGTGTTTGTCAGAAGCCTTCCTCCATTTTCCATCATATGGAAATAGTTGGAGTGTGTGTCTGTGTGTGTTAGTGTGTGTGTGCAGGGGCAATACTGTGCGAAGGTTTTAATGGTTTACCCCATGCTATCATATGCTGTAAAAAATTAGGCTCGTTTTCCCCCATTTCTGTGCCGTTGTTAGGGATAACACTGGAATAATCCCCACAGAACAGGTGTGGGAGTAACCCTTCCCCTAAATTGCATCAGGAATTGAAATAAGCCTCACTATTAAATACAGATCTCTAAGCTAAGCGTTTCCCCAGAAACTTCCGGACCGTTTCCACACTTGTAAAAGCCACGTGGAATGTCTCCAGTTCAGAGATTGCAGAACATCGACAGGGGTTCTTCGGACAGAAACTGGCAACACGGCACATAACTCTCTGAGACCGGTTACACTCAACAATGAGATGAGCAGTGACCTGGCCCTTGTCAGACAGCTGCAAGTGGTCACAGTTGTTCCCTCTCTCTTTCTCTCTCTCTTTCGCTCTCTTTGTCTCTCTCACACACACACACAGACAGCCACGTTTTCCCTTGGTCATTAGAGCACTGTCTTCTGGAACAGCCTCTGCATCTCTTAGTGGGCTGCCAGTGAAATGTGTAATGGATACGAAGATGATCTTAAAAATACATTTATGAGCAACAGGTGAGGTTTGCTCCGAAACAGAGCAGCTGGTTCTGCCGTTAAACCTCGTGCCCTGCCGCCTCCATCCTCTGCCCCCCCCCCGCACTCAGAATAGCGAAGCAGCAGAAGTGATGAGTCCTCAGCTGCAAAACTGGCGCTCCAGCGTCGAGATGCCTCTCGCCCATCAGGAAATGGGCATTCAATCAGCCCCATCAGTTCCATCAAATAATCGAGAATTATGATCAGTGATGAAATGAATGTGCAAAAGAACTGATATTAGTAATGGCAGAGAGAGGCTTTGAAGCCTGTGTCGGCAGGCCGACATCAAATAAAGCGGACGTTATGAAACGCAGGGCCCAGCTGCTCTCTCTGCAATTAGCAGCCCGGCTCCGTGGACACATCTGGTTTGCCAATCAGCGTAAAAAGCTCTGTTCGTGACAGGGGCAGCCGTCCCCCAGCAATCTCATGATAATGTTGAAGTAATCATCACAGGGGTATTTCTAATCACCCGTGATTAAAGTGAGCGCTGTCGTACCTTTTGTCGAGAGTGCCCTTATTACGAACTTGTTGTCGTTGTGTTCCTACATGACACGTTTATGGTGTAAGCATATTATATGGCATATTATGTGGGATAGTACATTTTCCACCTCTCTGTTTCCGTCTTTCTCTCCCCCTCCCGTGCCATGTTTTCTTTTATCTTCCATGAAGCATAAAGAGGGGTGATAGTCTGCGCTAATCTGCTCCTATTAAACACCAATAGCCCATACCAGGGAGAGCCGCGAACGACTGATTTGTCAGTCGTCATTCTCCATGCTCATAATCCATATGCCAGGCCCCGTCTTTGATGTGCCACACAAAAGCTGAGCTGTAATGGATTTCAGCCACAACAATGGAGCTCACAGCAAAGCGACTCTCACTCTCAACAGCAGGCCTGTAGCTCAGGGATGGAAAACACTTTCCTACAGCCTTAGCTCACCCCTCCACCCCCCACCCCCTCTTCACCGCCACCCAATCCCCTGCCACAACCCCCAAACTACTCACTCTGAGAGTCATGTGTAGGGGCGGTACAATGTGGGTGGGTTTGTGGTCGTGGTTTGGGTTGGAAAAGGGGCTAATTTTGGGTCGTTGCTTTTCATTTCTGCCATTTGTTTTATTTTATGTTCTCCCCATAAAAAGCTCTTTTCAATAAGCTCGAAACGAGGCTAAGTCACTTAGCCACTTCCCCTCAGCCAAGGCTCAGTTTGGAGCCTTTAAGGGAAGGAGCTGCACCACTGTGGAAGGAGCTGAGCATGGGCCAAAGAGGAACTAGAGGGGAGAATTAAGGACCTAGACCATGAATTGAGCAAGAAGTCAACAAGGGGTGGAGACTGAGAGTTCGGAAGGAGAGGGGTATGACGTAGGTGGGTGTGTGGGGTGAGCAGGGGGAAGAGCGTTTCCCAACAGCTGTCCCAACAGAATGCCAGTGCAGGTTTGAGCCTGCTGCCAACTGATATATGCTCAAGCTATGGCCTGCTTGCAATCTTTGAACAAAGGTGGAGAGAGAGAGGAAGAGAAGAGAAGAGAAGACACAGGGATTGGAAAACAATCTGACAGTTGGATGTTAGACCTTGATACAACTTGAGAGGATCCTGATTGATTTTCCTTTAAGGAGTGAAGGACTATGGTCACTGATGCTCCAGACTTTGCTTGCCAGTAGTAGCCTTAGAGGTTTCAGGGAGCAGGTTTGGATTCCCAAACCTCAGAACAAAATGTCCACAACTGGATGCCAGAGAACTGCCAACATTTTATTGGAAGAGCAATACTCCATGAAAGCAAATCAACTTGCTCAGAGGTGCATGTTGACCCTAATGAACTTTAATCTTTGAGTCTTTAATCACGTCTAGCAACACTGAGCAAACAGTTGTGATGCAGGAGCAGGGGCTCATTCTTTATGTTGGTGAAAGACTGTCTTGTCTAGTACAAACAACTACAACAGTGTGTTGTCCTCCTTGAACTGGGTAATGGAATATTTGTTTATGTCCTCAGGCTTTGTGGGGATCTTGATGGCTGATGGTGTGACTTTGTGACTGTGTGGGTGTGTCGTGTGCTCATTTAGTAAATCTGTCATGATGTTGGCCATCATTTTAGCACTATCAGGGTCATGATCGGGCAGGAATGCTATGGAATCCAGTCCTTAAGAGATGTGTCACTGAGTTAAACAAATTAAAAGGTCTGTTTCTCTTTTTTTTCTCTCTCTTTCTCTCTCTCTCTCTCTCTCTCTCCCTCTTGCACTTTGATTGAAACTCTAAGTAATAGGTGAGGACTGTGGCTGTGGTCTCAGCGAGAAAGGAAACGGATTTTGTATCAGATGCCCTCGCTTTTGCCTTCTTATTTGGCACAGGAAGACCACAGCATCCTAGAGGGTGGAACCGTTTCTTTTTGCTTGCCGCAAAAGAGAGAAGAAACTATATTTCCAATACACACAACATACCAGAAGCTTAATAACAACACATGCATGTCATGACATCCATAAAGGCCCCACATTTACTTCAAGAGCTGCTCACCATAATGGCTCAGTCACACAGCCTGAGAGAAGCAGAGTGCCTCACTCAGGGGTAAATACAGGCTGAACCACCTCATAATGGGACTTCTCTCCCTGGACACTCCACAAGAGCTGTAGCCTCCCAAAGCTACAAGCATTTACCATTACCAGCTAAACTCTGCCTTGGATCTAATACACTTAGAGCTGGTTGTCTGAGTGGCATGGTATGTTCTTCTAAAATAGAAAGAGAGAATGGAAGAGGGGGAGAAAGGAGGAAGGTGAAAGAATTCACTGACTGGAGAATATTACCTCTTCGACTTTGGCTTGAGACCATAATATGGATGTGAATTATTAACGAGGACAGCTCAATAATTAAAACGTATGGAGATCGTCTCTTCTTCCACATCCTTAAACCATGTTAGGACACACGTCGGAGGCCCGTGCTGATGGTGAGGGTTGTGTGTGTGTTTAAATGGCAGACGGGTCGACGGTAATCAAGAGCATGGTGTTGGGGCATGCAGTCCGAGGTGAGATGAGATGATGCGAGGCGAGTCCTTGTCATTTGAGATTGGAGGCCCATCGTGGTGAAACCCAGCACCCCCACCACCATCAGCCCCCAACTCTCCCTCCTTGTTCATTACGGCATGAAAATCTGGCCCGTAATTGTCCCGTTTCGACGGTCCTCCGAGGCATCCGCAAACAACTTAAAATAGTGCCAGGCCAGCGGGGCTCAGTTACTTAGCAGGGTTCTCAGTAACACGGAGAGGGACATGCAAATATTGGTAAGGCAATTAAGGGGCCAGTCTTGTTTGCCCTAAAGTAGAGAGTAACCCAATCCCGGCCATTATGTGTTTTCACTCCGAGCGCCTGCTTGCGTGCCTCTCTAAAGAGGTATGGTTTTTCTCAGCTAAAAGGGTTAGCTTCGGAAGATGGGAGGGTGGAGCTGTGGGGCTGGGGGGTTGAAGAGAGGCCATAAGGGAGGTGCTATTGAATGGTGGTGGCGGGGTGGGGGGGGTCACTTTTCAAGCACAGGCGTCTTCTATTGTGTAAAAGCACTTGTAATGCGATGAGATTGGGGGGGGGGGGAGGTTGAGAGCACCGCCCGTATCTTTCTTTCTTTTCCCTTTCTTGCTCTTTCCTTTCCCCTCTCTTCCTTTCCCCCCCTGGGGCTGGTGATGGACTCAGAGGTAGGGGCATTTACGGGATACAGCCCTTTTTTTTCAGCCAAACAGCGATTCAAAAAAGTCACCCACCCCGCATTAGTAACTCTACTCCCTCTTAGCAGAGCACAGTGCTCCACTCCTCTCCTCTCCTCTCACCTGCTTCTGGACAGGGTCTGCAGTCTGGCTCTCACTCAGAGTGACAGCTCTCAAACAAAAACCTGGAAACGCCACTTATACAAACTCAGCCAGTGATGTTTGTGTGTCTTTGAGTGTGTCTTTGAGTGTGTGTGTGTGTGTGTGTGTGTGTGTGTGTGTGTGTGTGTGTGTGTGTGTGTGTGTGTGTGTGTGTGTGTGTGTGATTGTGTGTGTGTGTGTGTGTGTGTGTGTGTGTGTCTGAAACAATCAGAGGCCATTAGTGAAGAGGAGGAATTCAGGTAAACACAAAGTCCACAAAGTGTCAAGAGGTGCACAGCTCTTTCTTTAAGGTCATGCTCCCCATTGTGTGAAAATGACCTAAGCCCTCTTTGGTGAATGTTTGATTAAAAAACTAAACCGTTTAACACATTTGAAAGCAAATGAGCTTTATGGCTCTCCAACAGCCCGGCAGTTTCCCTTCAACCGCATCAGACGAGGCAGTGATGAGGAAAGCATCGGGGAGAAACCACACTCAGCTCTAAGTGGGTATTTATAGTGGTATACATTTTCTCCGACCGGGGTCTTGAGAAACATTTCCAGGCCACCCCCCACCCCCCCTTCACAGCGCAGTGCGTAAGAATGTGGTAACAATAATAATGCATTAAGCGGGCGGCAGGGCTTGACAACACACTCCTGCGCTCCTCTGCTCTCCTCTTAAGTGCACAACCCGCCGGTGTGCTCCTGAAAGCCTTCGCCAGCTCGCAGACTCCTACAGAGAGCCTAAAGACACACACACACACTCAGAAGAACACACATACACGTCCGCAGTACACACACTCAGACACTCACACACATTGATGCGTGTACACACACAAACACACACACACACACATTTTGAGTGCACACACATGCACTCTTACACAGAGAGTGCACAGTCACATATAAAGCCACACACACACACACACACACACACACACACACACACACACACACACACACACACACACACACACACACACACACACACACACACACACACACACACACACACACACACACACACATACACACACTTGAGGATACAGACATGCACAAGTCCTCACAAATTCACACCCCCACACATACATAAATGTAATGTGGAGTTGTGTGAGTTAAGATCTTTTCCATTTCTGATTCTGCAGTAATGGTGGTAGATTTTATAGCCTCTGACAAATGTCACAGCTGACTCAGACAGTCAGACACAATAATGAAACATCACCATTGGGACAGGAGAGGCTTATGGAAGGCCATGTGACCTTCGGAAAATTAAAATACCTTTAAACGCAAAGCAACCAACGGAAAGCAACCAAACTAATTTTTTTTTTTTTAAATGATGGTTGTCAAGAACACTATTACAGTGCTCTCTCAGCCATCTAATACACTGATTAAGGTGACAAACAAGGAGCTGCTTTTCTACCGCATCGATCAGTACAGACGTACCTCTAGGCCCACACAAGTTAATGGATGTGGTCTGAATCTAACAATGCAGCACATTGAACGCTCGCTCCTCTGCATGTAATGTTCATAAAACCTGACAAACACTTTGGCTAAATGAAGTTTAAATTGTGGATTCACATCAACTGTTCTAGTAGACAAGAGCTTATTATATTGAAATTAATTTGAATCCAGCTGGGAAATTGCATTGTTTAGAGGCAATGCTCTTAACAGTGAGACTCGGAGAAAGGGTCTTGAATTAGAATGAGAACAATTTGCCAGAACTGGCAAAGCTTCCCCACAAAACAGCGTTATGTGTGATGTGTGATGTGTCTTGTAAACTATGATAATTTTTTCATTCTGAAAAGGCAATGGCATTAATCTGAACCAATAACCTGTGTAATCTTATCTGGTTGTAAGCTGTAGGGGGTGGAGCACGTGGGAAGGAACAGGAGTTGCTGCTGAGGGGCCAAAGAGGGCATTAGGGAGTGCAGGGTCCTCAGACCCCAGCTGCCAATCTGGCAACCCAACATTTCATCTTCATCAACATAAGGCTGCTGCAAAAAGATCGCTCCGTGGTCAAAGACACTAAAAATTATACTGAACCCAAGCTGTTTCTTTTGATTCCGTATGCTTGTTGGCAAGTTATTGATTCTTTTGAACATGTAAATGACACAATATGCTGATATAAGTTATTTGATTTAAGTAATATAAGAGAAGCATGAATTCAGGTAGGAAAACTATCATGAATTCATGAATAAGGAACTGGGTAGAAGGGGATAGAAAAACACACGCATTACCTTAGAAGTGATCAATCACAAAGTCAAAACTATTGCCTTACATCAGGTTATACTTTCTGACCAGCCATACAGCCTGTTTTTGAATGCCCTAAATCTTCCTGCTTGGATGTGAACCCTGAGCTGTGAATGGCAGATGTAGTGGTGATTCATTTGCCATTTAGAGGCCCTTAGTGTGCCAGCTGCCTCAGTCCCTCTGATCTACACTCTGACACAAGCCAGAGGCACCGCCAAGCCAGCTTTTTTACAAAGACAGTGCTAAACACAGTGCTGTAGCCAACGCTGATAAGGGGAGAGTAGGTTTTAATAATCACCCTCTGTTTCTGTCTGCATCTCACTCTCTTTCCTTCACGTGGCCTCCCTCATGGTCTTACAGTGCTTACACAACCCACAACCTGGTCCTAGATCAGTTCTCGAAAGCCTTAAGGCCAAATGACTGTTCAGACAAACAGGGGTAACTTGGTGAAATTTGTGCTGAACAGAGGGCACACGGGGCAGGCGGTGGCGCTTCCTTCAAGCTGTTCCGGCCGTGCTGCATGACTCCAGCGCAGGGGGACGGCCTCGCTGCAATAACACTGAAAGGTCACCAAATGCTTCCATTAAAGACACCAGCGAGTGTCTCACACACACACACACACACACCAGAGCATAGCCTAATTAAACACAGAGGATCAAAGTTCACAGAGACATTCGTGTACAAGCTACAAAACACATCAAAAAGGCCTATACGTCCTACCCTTTCATCCAGCAGAAGTAGGCCTTCACATTCATGAGCATGCATACATCCAGTGTCTATTTTCTGCTTCCCTTTGATGGCATGGCATAGATACAGGGGGTACACATGTAATGCGTTCTGATGGCCCCCCTTCATGAGAAATAAGCCCCTAGTTACTGTTATTGGTATTCTGACAGTGCCAGGATTTTTGCGCCATCGAAATCTAGACGCCGCTGGCTAAAAACATTGATTGAAGA
Source organism: Sprattus sprattus (assembly GCF_963457725.1). Classification (NCBI taxonomy): domain Eukaryota; kingdom Metazoa; phylum Chordata; class Actinopteri; order Clupeiformes; family Clupeidae; genus Sprattus; species Sprattus sprattus. Next base: position 46,748,327 of record NC_137921.1, on the reverse strand, counting down.
AATGAGTCCTCGGAATGATTGTCAGCTGATGAATCCTAGCAAGGACACCGAGATACTGGTACAGCTTCCCAAATTAAATACCCGCCTCCAAAAAAAACACAGTTTAAAAAAGGTCAGAATGCGAAACATATGGCAAAACAACTCCTTAAAAGCACCTCAGTGAGCTGTGCCATTATCGGAGTGAAATACTCCACCACCACCCCAAACACAGATGACAGACTTTGAGTCCGCTGCAGAAACAGGGGGCATCAGAAATGGATATACGAGTACTTAAAAACCCAGGGATGGAAAGAAGACATTAAAAGCTCCGACTAATGCATTGGTGTGTTTTACAAGCGATCATTTTAGCCCTGGCTTTCTACAGGTCAAAGAAAGTGAAAGGGCAAGGAGGAAAAAATAAAAGGGAAGAAAAAAAAAACTGAAAGGGAGAGAATGAGCGCCAAAGAGAGAGTGAGAGAAAGAGTAATCTCATTAGCTATTAATAAAGCATTTGAAATGGGCCTGCTACCCACGTCTCTCAAATAGCAACAGAGTGAGTGGGGATGGCCCTGTCCAATGCATCTCATTGTTAAATGTATCTATTAATGATTTTTCCCCCTCTCCCCTCCTGTGCCTCTTTGAAGTCAGAGCCATTAAAGTGCGGTAAATCACAGAGTTGCCTCCCGACTCCGAGAGTGCCTGCATGAGGCTCCGTTATCTGTGCAATTACATAGGAGGGAGAGGGATCTGTTCAACATCTACCCGTCCATTCCCCAACCCATTACACTCCCCAAAGTACACACACACAAACACATACACACACACACACACACACACAAACACACACACACTCACACACACACACACACACACACACACACACACACACACACATGCGTGTGCACATACAGCCACTTTCACTTAAAAGAGCACACAGACATGCACGTGTTTGCTCACAGGTGTGCAAGAGAGGCCACAGCACTTCCAAATTGCGTTGTCTGAATTTGCAGCAGACATGTTGTCACATAAAATTGTTGCATGTGCTGTAGACTAGACTGTGTTACTAGACTGTGTTCTCTATGGTTGTAAGTGTGTCCTAATTGTGTCAAGTTGATGCATGCGTTTTCTGTATTTGCAAGTATTTTCTGCATTTGCGAGTGTTGTCGTAACTTGAGCTCTCTCTCTCGCCCTCTCTCTCTAACACGCACACACACACACACACAGCTTCTTTAAAAAACGTTCTATTTTCTCTCTCTCTCGCTCCATCTCCCTCATTCTCCCACACACATACACACACACACACAAACACATACACAGACACAGACACACAAACACATACACACACACACCATACAGTGGAATCCCCTGAACCGTGAGCGCAATTTATGTTTTTCATTTATCTATTGGATGCCAGAACTTGACCCTGCCTGAATTCCTTAACCCATAAGGGTCCCCCCTGGCCCCCACCCCAACCTTAAGAGCTTAATGATCGCGTAGGTCAGGGGGAGATGTCCCTGGAAGCTAATGCTTTCCACACTTAAAAGCCTTGACTGTGAGCCATCAGGAGGTGTTCGTCAAACCCTTCTGCATAGCCCAAGGTGTGACAGTGGAATGACTAACTATCACTTCATCCACAGACGGGCTCTCTCGTCCTGCGATTGGAATTTCCAGTTTGAAGACTTCAGCATGGAAAGTGTTTGATGGGAAAGTAGGTGACTAGGTGTGACTAAGAGAAGAGGGATGCTAAAGATGTCGTCTATGAGAATCCCTGCTCGTTATTCATGCCGGGTAAAAGTTTGGCAACAGTTTAGAAAGATTGAGAGAGAGAGCGAGAGAAACAGAGACAGAGAGTGAGAGAGAGAGAGAGAGAGAGAGAGAGAGAGAGAGAGCGCGTTATGGTGTAGTTACTGTCATGTGTTTCTTTTGAATTAGACTTTCAAGTGATCATCAAATTTCACGAGGTTTCAGGCAGTTCGTGTGCCGGCCTGGGTTTAATGACTGATATGAGAATGGCGTCTCCAGATTTCCCAGCTCTCTCCCTTTCCTTTTTTTGTATCATGAGGCAGTTGTCATTTGATCGATGGGGACTGGAAGAACACTTGAGAGCAGACAATCCATCTGGCCCCCAGCACAAACAGATCCTCAGCCACAATAACCAGGCTGGCATTTCAGCACTCTCATATGCATTGACCTTTACTTATAACTAAAAGACTAGTTCCCTCGTACCCTTGAAAGATTCCTTTTCTGTTTACTTCCTCCCTCCTGCACAGATATGTCTCCCTTATTGTGTTTGGTGTTTTCCTATCTGTTTTGTGGGCGGTGTCAGAGGACACCACTGAGTTTTCACAATTTGGTGACATTCCACCTGCTCACGATTGCCCAATTGTGTAAGGAACGTTTTATGAAACAGAACTAAGCATTCTGGACAAATCTCACTGACTTAGGCAGAACTCGTCACAGTGAAAGCCAATGGGGCCCTGCCTCTGCAGGCTACAATGCAGAAAGTTGCTACATGGCCCAGTTATGAATATGCAAATTGTGACGTTAAAAGTTTTTGACAGGAGTGTAACACGAGACATCTGACCTGATCCCTATGACACATGATGGCAGAAACCAAAAGTGTAGAAAAACTGACGCAACCTAAGTTTAGGCCTGGTGGTTGCATAAATAAATGCATGGTCCTAATTAGAGAGAGTGTGTGTGTGGGAGGGCTAGGGGCTGCTGCTGTTTGCACTCTGTATGCGCGCACGTGTGTGTGTTTGTATGTGTGTGTGTGGGATGAGTGGCATTAGCGAGCGGCCCAGGATGGAGGCTTTGTGCCCGCGCTCCTCTGGTGACCAAGCCCTGGTTGCGGGGAGATGGCCTTTGAGCAGATGCTGCCCGGGCTCTCCGCTGACTGTGGCCTCCACGTCGCCCTTCTGTCAGCTAATCTATTAAGCCCCATCTTGCTGCGCCTCCCCTCCCTGCACCACTCTGGAAGGGGAGGGGAGGTTTGAAGCAGCGCCACGACCGGAATTTGGCATGGGGAGATGTCGCGGTGTGGCTCCCTCTCGCCTCCACCGAAGGCTAATGATCTGGCACATCAGCCTGTTGCAGATAGATTGCGTTTCGCATATGGAGGCTCCACAAAACCAGCTTTTCTGCCAAAATGCTTTCAGCTCTGCTCTGTGGCAACCAGTGTTGTTTGTAGAAATGCACTCTCATGTATGAAGTTTCAATATTGCATTCCAAAGCCATTATGAAGCATGACTCTTTGTGATGCAATCATGGGTACAAAGTCTAACGCTTTCATAGGGGCAATAATGCTTTCATAGAAACAATTAAGTGTTTATTAGTGATCCTTTTCTGGATAATGCACTTTAACTATAGCTTATGCAAGTATAACATCATAAAAGTTCTTATTATTACTTTGAGAAAGACATTTGGACAGTAGGACATATGACTCAAATGTGTCACTGTCAATACTGAGAGTCATATTTCCACCTGGAGCCTCCAGCTAGTAATTGGTAGTCTTGTGTCCTGAGATTTTTTTTTTAAAGAGACAGCATTTCACTAGTACTTCAACTATGTAGGTTTACGTAGTTTTACACACATTTTCATGCAGGTATATTTATGATGCCTTTTGCATTTGGGTATGGCAAAACACATTAGCCTGTGTGTGAGGGTCGCGCATAATATTTCCACATATCATTAAGTGTATGATCCACATCTACCACACCAAAGACGCTGTAATTCAATAGCTGGGATCAAATGTTGTTTCAGAGTACCACACGTTAAAATGAGTAATTAGCTTTGTGCGCTCCATAGCCATTTCCCTCTATACTTAGCCTAGAGGCACTGCTTGGGAGAGCAGGAGCTCATCCCTTCATCACAAGGCTGTGAATTCTTTCTGGCCTTTTCAGATTGCTGCCAAGCCAGTGGTATATTCTCTCTCCCTCTCCCTCTTCCCCCTATTTGTTTGTGTTATAGGTGATAATGAATTTGAATCATCTCTGTATAATGGGTTCACAGCTCTGATGAACTTTTAGTGTCTAAAGTTCCTGTCAAGTGTAAATTAATCCCAGTAATTATAATGCCTGCCCCCCCCCCCCCCCCCCTCCCCTCCTTCAGTATTATAGAAGCCAGTGAGGGAAGATCACTTTCATTAATCACTGCAATAACAGTTCAAGAAAAACAATAGTGGACACTATCTCTTACATTTAGTTGTTTGTTTTCAATTCAGAGGGATTAGCATCGCCTCAAATACACCGCTGTGGGTGAGTAATTTGTTAGAAGTTGGGAAGCAGCGAGTCGTGATGACACGTGGCGACTGGCAGACTTTTCCATCCACTGATCAATGAATTTAACTCACCTCCACTCTGCAGGTCATGCTGAGATGCTGCAGGGTGCAGCGAGATCAAAATGAGTGTGTGCATGAACATGCTCCATAATTCAGCATTTTCTTCCCCCTCAGATAGCCCTCACCAAATTAGTTTTACTTATGTATTTACTTGAGGACATGCACCTATATGTATTTATGCTCAAAAGAAAGAGAGAGAATAAAGAGGTATGGAGGCGAGGCACAGGTAGTTAGCTGTCTGGATGTTTAAATAAGGAGAGGTGAGTCACATGTGATCTCTCACTGTACTGAGAATAACTCAAGAGTGCTGTACATTGCATCAGTGATGAGGAGTCTGGGCAGAGGGTATGGTTTCCCTTCTCTGTTTTACACTGATCCCTGACCAGTCAGGCGACCTCCAGCAATCCTCCTGCTCACTGAGTCTTCATTCACAGCAGGGCCTTTATGAAGTGTTACATTCAAACGCCTCATCAGAACTGCAGTCATCCTCCATGGTTTCGTACCATTGAGACGTTTAAGAGCAGAATCTGCCCAAGACATTCACATAGGAAAAGGGAGAACACTCGAATACAGTATGTTTAAACAGACCAAGTCTAAACAGATTCATACTACTGTCAAGCATGTGTATTTCCACACAGGTTGTGCATAGTGCCTCTTAGGGATGAAGTCATGTACGCTGTGTGCTTTTTAGAGGACATTTGTTTAGGGTCAGACAGGAGGCATTTCAGTTTTTTGATCGGTGGGGGCGCAGTAAGGTCACCTGATCCAGAGGGTCACCTTTTTAGATTTATTAACTTATTACATTTTAAAGGCTGTGAGTGTGTGTGACTGTGTGTGTGTGTGTGTGTGTGGAGGGGGTGGGAGTGAAATTATTAAGTGCTTTTCCTGTAATCAGATGAGGCGCACCACATATTGTCCATGCTCATGGCAACTGGGATATTTATAGGTTTCAAAACCAAAATGGCCAGTTGGTTTAATTTAATAGTGGGCAATAGGATTATACACACGGAAACAAATTACCTAAGTGGGGGTACTCAGCTACCAAAAATCTTTAACAATGATGGAAACCACGGACATGATGTCTGCCTGTATTATTTCATTATTGCATTTTAGCCCCTGACACATCTGTCAGTCCGGCTTGGGACGCGCCCGACTGGGGCCTGGAGTGAAGCGTGTGTTTGTGTGTATGCGTGCACGCGTGTGTGTGTGTATGGGTTTGTGCCCCTTGCGGGACAACCACACAGCTGCTCTCTCCCAGGCTTTGAGAAACACACCCCCTCCATCTCTCTCTCTCTGTCTCTTTCTCTCTGTCTCTCTCTCCCCCCTCCCTCCATCTCTCTCTCTGTCTCTCTCTCCCCCCTCCCTCCTCCAACCCCCTGTACCAGACCAGGGTCATTTGGAGTGGCAGCAGGCAGCTTCCGCCACCAGCCGACCAATTCAGAATGACAAGCGCCGAGCTATGTTGAGTGCCATTCCCTATGCACACTCTTTGTACTGGAATGCAAGACCCCCCTAAACCCCCCCCCCCCCCCCCCCCCTCCGCCCTTACGCACACATACCCGACCAAACATTCCCCAACTGCCTCTGCAAAAAATTAAATCCAAGTCCTAAGGAGAGACCAGTCAAGTAAATCTTTTTGGGACATGGAAAAAGTCTGTGTGTCTGTGATCTCATTTAATGAAGGTTATTTCCAACTAAGAAGAAAAAAAAGAAGCACAAATCAGAAAAAAAAGAGTTACATTTAGAGTTAAAAAAATACAAATTCTTTCATCAGTCTGCAAATTATCCAAACTAATATAAATATCCCTGTCTACTCATCTTTAGACTATGTGGATCTGTTCCATTAATATGTAATTGAAACAATATGTCATTTTTTCAGCTTTTTTGTCTCTCAGTAATATATACATATGTGTGTGTCTGTGTGTGTCTGTGTGTGTGTGTATGGAGGCAGAGCACACATTTTCCTCACATCTACCGAGGTACACGCAATACCCTACTCATGTAAGCAATAACATTTTATTTCAGACTTGGCCGCGTATCCTTAGCATGGCAATAGATCATAAGCTGAAAAGGGCTACATGATCACCGAGCCTCTTTCATCAACATTGGTCTTTGCCATCTAGACTGCCGCAAGAGACAAAAGAGTCTTATGGACCAATGGGCACAGTCCCTCTGAATGCTAATGGATGTAGCCCTAAATGATTTTGCCCCGTTAAAAAGAGCTAGTGCTAGTGACATGTTGTTTTTACCCAGGAATGCAATTATACTTCAGCTTTAATATCTCAACGACTGTCACAGCCCCGAACTGCTCCGCTGTGCCTGCCAACTGCAATCAGAAATAACTCTGTCCCTTCAACTTAATGAAAAACAAGTACTTGGCCATAAACTTGTAGTCATCCTCTATCCAATCACATTGTCTTGAGTAATTAAAATGATTAGCTTAATTAGCTTAATTAACTAAATTTGACTACAGGACATGGCCATATGGTGGAGCAAAACAAAGATGGGAGCTAATTAAAGTTAAAATAATGCAGGTTTTAATTAACTCAACCCTAAGGCATCAACATTTTCAAATTTATCCAAGCTGATAATTAAAAAGTCCTCTTGCCCAAGCAACATTTCTTCTCTGAGCTAATTAAATCTGGAAATGAATTAGCAACATGACGCTCCAAATATTAATTCCTGCTAGAAGATGACTTCACTTTCTAATGAAATTAATTAGCAGTGCCGGACCCTCAATCAGATGGCAGGCACTGTCCGTGAGCATAGACCTCATGTAATCTAGCACAGGGCGAAGGGCCCCAGGGTAGAAATTTACAATTGTAATGAACACTCTTTAACTGTGTGCCTCTCTTAATGTACCAAATGAACATGGAAGATCTATTTATGCCAAGGGCCGCTCAGCTGCGGGCCTTAGCTGAGCAATATGAACAGCTAGATATTTGTCTCTTTTTTGTCGAAAGACAGACAGAGAATAAAAAGGAGGGAAAGAAATACACAGAAAAATGGGAGAGTGAGAGAGACGGAGAAAATTACACTGACAGCCTAGATGTAAAAAGCAGTGGTAGTGATGATGGTGTGATCTGTTCTGTTGTGTGCCAGCCTAGCCTGCACAGCCCGTTTGGTGGGAAGCTCCTTGGTCCTGCAGGGTTGCTTGCCGGCCGTAAATCATGGCCCCGTTTGCATTTCACAAACCCGGCCCTTATCGTCTCATCGTCTCCACATGCTTAATATACGCATATACCCGGGCGTATCTGAAAAACAAACTTCATTAGCTCATCGCTTAGGAGGCTAATTAAGTACAATACTGCTTTGTTCATATCTCTCTTTCTCGGTTTCTCTTTCCGTTGCCTCCTGTCTGCATTTAAAGATGTTATGGAGAAACAGATAAGAACAGAGTAGACTTTTTCAGAAGGGCACTGTCAAATGCAAATTCCTGTGTTTGTTGAGTGGAATGGGGTGTGGTGGGTGTGGTGTGGTGGGGTGGGCAGCTGAGGTGACTTTTACAAGCAGTGGCGTGAATAAAGCGTTTGATGGCCTTCTCTTTAGGACAGGGTAGGAGACAATAGATAGTCTCGGTATGTTTTTTTGTCTTCCCCTCTTTATAGAGCTGTGGTGGAAGGGGATCTGCGTGCCGTTACAGACTGGAATTTGCATAGATAGCATCTCAAGATACAAATTACAATTTAGGGCCCTGCTAAAAGAGTGCAGCCATATCTGCCATTTGCTTATCGCTCTGCAGAGGCTTGCAGAGGACAAAGTGGATGTCTCTCAAGGATTCCTTTGAATTTATCTTTATTTCATTTTTTTTCTCCCCCTTCTTCTGAGAATGTTTTATTAAGCTCACCATCAGTTGAACTGTGAATCAATTTGCCACAACGCTGTGCGCACACACACAAACACCCGCTCACACACACACCCACACCACACACACACACACACACACACACACACACACACACACACACACACACACACACACTCACATGCTTCTGCACACACCCAGCTGCTAGGCAAATAGCAGATGACAAGACAATATTTACTTAAGATTGTGTTTGATTTACGAGCTGCTTTTGTGTCCACCCCTACGCTTATTTTTATGTATAATTGTCTAAGTTTCACTGCCAATTGTGAATCAGCCAGTCTCAATTCTGTGCGATCCATCAAACGTGAAAGACACACAATTGCACTGTGTAACACAAAGAGCATGACCTCTTTAGAGAGCTTTGTCAAAGCAATCAAGACCATCATCAGAGAGCCTCCTCCTACCTGACAAACACTGCCTAACCACAAGTATCACAAGATCCAATAGCTATGGGCAAGTCACTGCACCGTGTGTGTGTGTGAGTGACAAAAAAGAACAGGTGTGTGTGTGTGTGTGTGTGTGTGAGAGAGAGAAAGAGGGTAGAAGAGGAAAGAGTGCATGTATGTCAGAGAGAGAGTGGGAATGTGTGTGTGTGTGTGTGTGTGTGTGTGTGATGCCAAGAGTGGGTAAATAATTGCTTTAGTTGCGTTGTTCTTCTGTGTCACTATGTCATTGTGAAACAGTGTAACTACAAGTTTTATAGTCATGCTTTTACATGCAGCCAAAAGAAAGTCACAGTATTTCCAGAATTGAAATAATGGTGTTTACAGGACTTGGGGCGACTGCCTCTCAGTCAACACACACATCAAACCAGCGGCAGAAGGAAAAAGAGAAAAAGGCTGATCTTTTTAATTCTTTGGGTAGATTTTAAATATTTACTTCTTTGCGCTGCCAGTTTTTTTATCCAAAATGTAAATAGATTTTGATCCCGCTATAAAGCGTATAGACATAAATGACAGCATTCCCCCGAATCAATGATCCACCCAGCAAACAAATACCCATGGAGGAAGAAGATGAAAAGAAAGAAAGGGGAAAAACACCCACTATGCACTAATGGGCAGTCCCTGGCATTACACAATGTCAAGTTTAATGAAATTAGGTACAAATGAGGAACATAAAGCTGGAGACTGGAGGAAAGGGGATAAAAACCTTACATTCGCACAAACACAATGCTCTCATCAGTCAGGATGCGTGTTTGACACGTCGCCGAGCTGCGCTGTAAGCTAGTTAGGCTGCACTTCAAAGGGCCATTGCCAGGCCCACCAGCCACACTTGCCATTTAACTCCCAATGAAGCCTCTGCCTTCTTTTACATTTTTTTTCAAGCATTTGCCTCTCATGTAGCCTCCCCCCTGTCTTAAAGGCTGTTAAAATGGAAAATATAATGTGTGTTTTTCATTTTTCTATCGGCGCTTCATTATTTAAGAGTGTCTCTCTGTGTCTCTTTCTAAAAAAACAGGAGCAATCTCTCTTTCTTTCTCTCTGCTTCTTTCTCTTTTTCTTAAAAAAGGGACAGTTTTTGATATCTTGCAGCTGGGTAAACAAGTGCCTGGAATTCCTGTGTTCCTCGCTGCTCTGTCCTTGCGTATACCATAGTAATTAGAGACGCCGCCTTGGCCTGGAACATCAACAAGGTGCCGCAATGACCACAGACAGAGACTAAAGGGCATGGGTGACCTAAGGATCGCACCAATCTCTCCAATCTACTCTGAGGCCTCGCATGACTCCCTGTCAAGCAATTCACTCTCTGTGTGTCACACATATGAAATGACTGTGGTTTGCTCGTCCATGTCAACAGAGAGCAAAGCAGACACCGAAAGAGAAAGACATATCGAAAAAGAGAGAGACAAGAAAGAGAGAGGACAGTTTTCTGAAGAGTGTGGCTCATTTAATCAAATATTTAGCTGCGCTTAATACGACCGAGCAAGGAATGGCTTACGAAAGTACTAATAATGAATTAAAAGGCTGACACATCTAGCGTTTTTTTTAGTCGCTCTCGCTTGTATTGATGTTTAGGCCAAAGCGGGCTGGTGGGGAAAGGGCTCTTTGTTGTATTGGCTGCCCTTACACCAGCACCACATCATCCATCTACTATCAGGTGGATGGGGAACGGGTGCTCTTTTTGCTGCTGAATCCATTTAAGACAGAGCAACAGAGCATGCTTGGCACTGAACTCTAAAAGGGCATTTAAAATGGCTTTTGGCTCTCCTACCGCGAGGCCCTTGTTGAATATTTCTCAGTGATGCTCGCGGAGACGGAGGAGCCGCGACAGCCTTGCTCAGTGACCCCAAGAATTCATTCCAGCGCTTTAATAAGGCTGCATCTTACAAAGTAGTCATTCCGCAAGGTCCGCAGCAAATTTACCTGCGAAGAAAGGAGAGAATGAAAGGTGGAGAGGGAGCGAAAAAAAGAAAAAGAAGAAAAGGACGGATGATGTCTATTCCCACACCAGTCTGTTCTCTATTCCACTGAAATGAAAATGAACGTGTCTTTCAGCAGCAGCCTATTCACCCTCTCAGGCTGAGGTCGGCCCATGACAGGGTTAAAATCCTATCGAGGCAATCCAGTTACACACCATCCTCTAATTACAGTGAGAGAAGCACAGATGGAGACAGAGAGAGAGAGGGAGAGAGAGAGAGAAAGATGGAGAGAGGGAGAGAGAGGGAGAGACAGAGAGAGAGAGGAAAGGGAGGGAAGAAAAATACAACACATAAAATTCTGTCTCAAAGTAAAAAGATAAGTTCTTATCTTAATCTAATGACTCTGTGGACTTAATTTGTCAGCCTGGTCTGGAGAGGGAGGGGGGTTAAAAAAAAAAAAAGGTTTCTGGTTCCCGGTGTTAATAGGAACATCTTTCAAGTGGCGGAGTCAGCTGGCAGAGGGGAAATGATCATCCTCGGAACATTCGGCGACAACGCCAACGTGAGTCTTTCGCGAGTGGTATTTCTACTAAGAGGCGCTAATTAGCACCTTATCACCCGCCAAATGGTTTCATTTCAGAGACACAAGCAGCCCTGTTTCCATCCAGAGTATTTATAGAGAGGGGCCTGCAATGGAGCTGAGAGATACTAGGGGGTGGTGGTGGGAAGCCAGGGGAGCTGGAGATGTTCGACCGCCGGGTTCGCTGGGCTAATGAGAGAGAAGCCATGACCGCAGCAGACAAGTATTTCACACCACAGCCAAGAGACAGCTAAACGAGCAACCTCCCCATACCCACCCACCGCCCCCCTTTCAACCACCCACCGCCCCCCTATCAACCACCCCCAAACCTCACCCAAAACTCAACACCACGTTTTAGAAACCATCATTGCATCTGTGCGGGGCTTGGTTGGAGAGAATCATCAACCACCAGTGTCCGTGAGACCTATGAAATAACGAAACACATCAGCACTGAACCCACAAGGCCAAGTAAACACTCAAAGACATATATTCCTGGTCCTCCCCTCTCTCTCCGAACGCAAGGAGCCGCAAGATTGCCAACCAGCCTAATGAGAGTCAATGTTTGCGGATGGATCAGACATTCCTTGACCTCTCTCCTCTCTCCTCATTTGCTGCGCAGCACAGCCAATTAAAATCGCACAAAAAGCAAGAATTCACCAGGCTGTTTCCCTTCCTTCACCCACACCACTGCAGCTAGTTCACCCTCAGAAAGTAAATAATATACCATTACAGCTTAATTCCCGGCCTATCCCTCAAAAGAAATGGACCTTGCAAATCACTCATTGTCCTGGAGAGTTCCTTGTAAGCACTTTCATCATGCCACATTCTTCTCCGGTTTTTTATTTAGTCTGGTGAGGGACACGCACTCACATTTGTGTAATTCTACGGCCGAATGAATTATGCTCAAACTGCAGTGAGTGGGGCTTAGTGCGTGCTTGACTCATAGTTGATGAGGCGCTGGTTCATGGCCACCACTACAGAAGTGAACAGAAACAAAGTAATTGTGTGTGTGTGTGTGTGTGTGTGTGTGTGTGTGTGTGTGTGAGTGTGTGTTCGCATCAGACATAATCTGAAAAAAGTGGGGGAAATGTGAACAATATGTGAGAGCAAATCCTAATGGATTAATTTGAAGCACCTGTTGAATTGTGCTTGTTCTCTCTTTTGATTTCTTTAATTAATGATAGAAGTAAATGCTATGTGTAAAAAAGAATTCCTTGAAGGTTTGACTTGAAGGCAAATTTTACACTGAACAAGGGGAAAAAAGGAAGTAAAAAAAATGAACACATCTGTCTTGCTGTTACGTCGAGGAGCAATCGCTCATGTCGAGTGAAATTTGTATCACCAGAACAGTGTGAGTTGCTTGGAGATGATTTCAGTGTGCGAGCAAGACAACTTGACAGAAAATCATTTGGATTTCAGGAATAATAATGATGGAAGAGGAATTAAGTGAGAATGCTTCCCGGTCTACAACCCAGCACACCCCTTTACTTTTAACATATAAATGCTGCTTCATTCAAGTTCAGTGTAAAATGTCAGGGAGACATCAAGTTTTTATCTCCGCTCTTAAGCCACAGTGAGTGACTATCACAAATGCCTCAGTCTCCAGCACCGGCTTTGTACTTTAATATTCAGGACACAGTGTACATTTTCAGGAACGTCATGCATGGGCACCATTTTACCATTTCTCAAAAATACACACATGTACAAAATACGCAAAAGCATATAGTTGACCATAAAGTATACAGTTACGGCTTGCGCAAGTTCTACCATGTACCTCACTCACACACAGGCACACCTGACATCGTTATTTTGGATCAGGATCGTTGGTCCTGACACAGACTAGCCTATTTAGAGAACAAAAATGCAATGTTGCTAGGGTAGTAGCTACCTAACCTGTCCACGTCATATAGGCTAATACGTCATATAGGCCTACCTCGAATGGTATCAGATGATATATTGCGCTCAACTAATGGCTGTTAATCATACTATAAGAATACCTACACCTGACCTTCACCCACACCTGACTCTTCTAGGTGTGTGTCATTATTTATGTGTGCATTTTATTTATTTATTTTAGTTATAGGTTGCGAAGGATGTCTGTGGGAACCGGATGTATGCATGGAAACTTATCCCTTACCATTCATTGTAACATTAGAACAATTATATGTTCAAAATATTGTTTGTTTGGCACCATTGAAAAAAAGAACAGCCTCTTCCGACCAAACAGGACAACTTGCCCTGAGCCTCATGCCTCAATGTCAAACAGCACAAAACAACAAAATATTCCAGGACAAGATGATGAGACTTGGGTATTCACTGCATCTAAAGTATTTTTGAAAGGGCAGGTAGGCCCCCAGTGCTCTGCATGCACATGACATTTAGTCCCAGAGAAAGAATATTTATTTATTTATTTATCTCTTTTTTTTTGGGTAAGGCTTTATATTGTTTTAGACAACTTGGTTTTTGCACTCTCCAGGGCTTTGGTTGTGCCCACGGTGTGGACCGTGACCCAGGAGAAGTGTCACCTTGTGTGGAGGGTGAAGCCTAGCAGGAAGCGTTCTGAGCACACTGAGAGGGCTTGTGGCGAAGACTGCGGGCAGGCATTGCATTACTGGCAGAGAACACTCCCTGTGCAGGCCTGTCGGCCATGATGGACGCAGAGGGTCCGTATCTCCCCTCGGCAGAGGCCCGATGCTTTTGATATTTTCATGAGCGAGTCCTCAATCATAAATCACCCACTGAGTCCTCCACCATCTCTCTCTCTCCTTCTCTCTCATCTCAACTGCATCAGATTACAGGTTATCCTCCACTGGGCTGAATGTCCCGTGAGTAAACAATACCCTGGAGCATAACACAGAAGGAGACAGTGCAAGGGTTGTGAAACAACAAACAAACAGTTTTCTGTGCAAAAGTATTGTGCATAGTATACTATGATAAAAGCTTGAGGACTGCAAACTGCTGATTATTTTACCACACACATAAACTGTGACTCAACTGCAGCAGTGTCCTACATCTCATCTGTTTGTGTCGCAACGGAAGACAAAGCCAACAGGACAGGTGGGGAGGGGAGTTTTCTGCCATGTCAGAAGCACATGTCATATCATTTTAAAGCACCTCTCTGCACATCATCGCACTGAATAAGCACAATGCCACGGCCTTTTGCATCACAATGGGAGCAGTGGTCTGTCTACATGGCCAACTCTACCACAAGATGGAGGAGGCTCGCTGGACAGTGTTTCATGAAGTGGCTCGCAATTTTACTGTCACCGCAAGATGCCACTGTGAACGAAACTGTCAGGGTGTCTCAGTGCCTGCGGTTGGTATGTGAAATTCCTTTAACACAAAGCGGTGCCGGTTGTTCTCTCGTCGTAATAATGGTCTTGGCTGTGCCACCACACATCCCAGAATCTCACACTAAGTAAGGCTAATTCTTTTAATACATGATCGTCAGTTCGAAAGGTCAGGCTCTTGAGTACTTTACAAGCAATTTGTTGTTGTTGGCCTTTTTTCCATGACATTTGCATATTTGAAATAATGATGGCCAGCGCTTGTCATGCTGCCGGCCGCTAATGGCATCGTGGTAGCATTTGAAATGTACATACATTAGACCTGAGGGTCATGTTAACTGAAATGTGGTCTGGCGTGGTTAACCACCGCAAAGCCAATTTACATTCTAGCAACACTGCAGAGCTAGTTTGTAGACCGTAGTCTAAGAGTGGGATTCTTTTTTTTGTGTGTGTGTGTTGAATTCATTATCAAGGTATGCAGACAGGAAGTGACTCAGGCCAGAGGCGAGGAGATTGCTTCAGGATGTGTAGTCAGTCGAGCCCTGATACAATGTCAAGTAATAAAGATATATAGATACAGTATATAGATACGTACATATATATACAGTTTTAAGAACACATAATTTTTTCATTCTTCAGACTGCAGAACTCTGGAAGATCTCACATATTTACAATAACACTCCAGCTAAATATTATGGCTAAAATTTCGTGGTGACATTACTTTTAGTGGAGGAAAGGAAAGATCATCTCAGCCTACCTTTGAAATTAAGTTTACTGTGAGTGATTTGCTCTGACAAGTGTCACACCCCCTAACCCTGCCTGAGACTCGCAGATGTTAACTCATGAAACATCTTCGTGTCGATGTGGCTGAGAGTCGACTGACGTCCAACTTGCCACATTTTACAGCAACAAGACAGAGCTTTTGTTGTTTCATAAAATAAGTGAGGGGAAAAAGCATTCTAAATCAGATCAAAAGCCGTAACTGTGCTCTTCGTAAGCCGACCCCGGCCACAGTGTCGTTGGGTGTTAAGCTCTGCTCTCTCTGAGATTGAAGAGCCCCTCAAGCCCACGAGATTCACATAAGCGTCCCTGGCAGGGCCCGGCGGAGGCTATTTCCAACCTGGCACTGTTCTAGAAGATAGTTCCTCCACCATTTCACCACTGGATGCTGTGTCCTTGGCAGGAAAAGGGGGTGTCTGCATCTGAGGCTTTCCACTCCAGAAACTAGGGGAAAGATGCAGCTGCCTGAAACAATAAGGGCATTTAGAGCAACCCGACGCATTAAAGTCGCCCTGCCACAAAAGTCTGGGCTACACATTACTGGCTCCATTTGGATTAGGGATGGCTTCCTTTCAGCACACCAGACCCTGACGCTAAATATTTTGATATGATTTTTGAGGATGAGAACTGGGGGTGGAGGAGTGGAGGGCATTAAATCTTCCGCCGCCAGAATGGATCCTGGTTATGGGCCTACTGACTTTTTCTAAGAACCCTGACAATAAATGCTTTTGCTAAGTACAGAGATGGAGAGAGCGAGAGAGAAAGACAGGGAGAGAAAAAGAGAGAGGGAGAGAAAGAATTTTGAAGAAGCAGCTTTATGATGGCATGGATACATTTCCATCATGGCAGAAGGATCAGCTTGACTTCCTGATCTCCCATGTTTGTGTGACAAGCAGGGCTTTGGTCTGGTGGGACGATCAGAGAGGAGGCACGAAGCAGTCTGCAGACTGCTCTTTCATATTGAAGGCGCTGTTGCGTGTCTGAACTTTTTCAAAACCGCTCTCCGCCACTCGTCCCCAGCAAGACTCAGCGGTTCACTGGCACGTAGAGCCGTGCTGGGCCTTTGCACATGAAATGCAAATGGGACCCTGGCTTTGTCTAATCCTCATCATCAGGTAGCTTGCAGTGCAGATCAAAAATCCTGGACGACACAGGACATTTGGCACATGGGTGCTCCCTGCCAAAGCCAGTGCTTCAAAGGAAACAGGCTCTACCTCACGGCAAGGGCCGCAGTGGGACTGTTCCCCTGGACCGCAGTCAGCACAAGAGGTGTTTGGCACTTAATCGCCTCATGGAAATTAATTGAAATTATTACCGCTGAAAAGGATAGGGTCCGCTTCCCACACTGATTTCTGGACTGATCCTTGACCACGAGAATGACTGTAGGCGTCAATCAGGTTTGTTTGGTGCTCTGGTTGGATCAAGCTCTGAGACATGAAGGAGGGGTGGAGCTGAAGTCAACAGGCAAACTAAGCCTTGCTGAAACCTCATTGCCAAGGCTAAGCAGTCGGATCATTTGGATGAGCATTAATGACCATAAAAGGCAGTGCACAATACTTTTAAACATCTCTCGAAACTCTGAAAATGTATTCTCTTTGTGAATTTTTGGATATTATATTGAATATCTAATTGAACATTTGGTCAAACAAATGGCCGTTGTTGGCCAGGCTTTGTAGAAAGTGGGAATTCATAACATAAAATATGTCATCACACAACCAGAAATTAGTTCTCAAATGAACTCCTCTGTTGTACTGTATAATTGTCTATTTCAATTTTTCAAATGATTAAACACACTTCAAAGAAACAACGCATGGGACTGTTTTTTTTTCTTTTTTACATTTTATTAACCAAAACAAAACACAATATATCAATCTTCACGTAAAAAAAAAAGTTCTGGAGATGTTGCATACTTGCATACTTGGCTAAATATGATAGTCAGAGCAAACAGAGGGATGGAGTGATTGATGAGGAGCATGACAGCAGAGGGAGAGTGAAAACAAGAGTGGCTTTGTCCTTCACCGAGACAGATTGTCATCTGTTGGGTTAACAGCTAGTTATGATGTCTGATCCTGGCCTTGCCAAAAGCAGATTACACGCTCGACCCGGACTTTAAACGATGAAAGCATTTTTGTTCCAATTCCAAAAAGGTAAGGCCATCGCTCAGACCCCCATGTAAAATTGAAAAAAAACATTTGTGTAGTCCTATCAGTAGCACAGGCATGGCACGATGCAGCAAACTCTAGAGATGTGTTTCACGTGGTATGAGTAGCAATTCCCGTCAGAAAGCTTTAATATAATAACTCAACGTGTCATGGACAAAGGAAAATATCAGGACCATATCCTCTTAAATCCTCTGGTGATTGCATTTCATCTCTTGTCTGCTGTGTAGAAATACTCTTCATGTATAATTTGGACATTTGCCTCCCCTAATTCAAATGACAAGAAAGCATGCACTTCAGAATATTCTAGCCGAGCCACTGAAGGAAGACATTATTATAAACGAGCAGAGGTTCAACCTCAAAATACTGAGAAATGGTCTAATCTAATTTGGTCTTCAATTACCGCCGAACCATGTGTGCATCGCTGCACATCTGTGGCGAGATTACCATTTTCAAAAAAGACCACCACATGACAGGACGTACGCAAACACAAATAAACAGAGCCAGGAGGAGGGGGGGTGAGGTGGAGATGGATGCCGCATAAAACACAGTAGCCCCCATCAGGGCATCAACAGGGACTTTAGACTTGGCGTCCGACTCCATAGCGAAATTCCAAAACGCTGCTCTTTCGACTGGGAGAGTCCGACACATGCATCTCTCTTGCGCGCGCGGAGTGGGGACATGTGACCTTTTTTAGGAGACGCAATCTGTGCCAGGGGAAGGGGTGCTGCTGCTGCTTTTTTGGCGGGCACGGAGATCGGGAGAGTGTCCTGCGCCCCCCCCCCGGGTCCATGTGCCCAGTGTCTGCTTCCCGCAGTCTGGCTGTGCCATGTGGAGCTGCAGCTGCAGCAGGAGGAGTAATCCACGCTCACACACTCATGAACATGCCCATCTGGCCCTGTGTGCGTGAGCTAAGCCCCCCTTCCACACTCTCTCTCACACACACACACACACACACACACACTCTCACACACACACACACACACACACACACACACACACACACACACACACACACACACACACACACACACACACACACACTGGCACTAGCTTAGGCACACTGGGGCCTGTCTCCCCACTGCTGTTGTTGCTGAGGTCCATGATAATGATGTTTTGCTGTGGCATTTCAACTTTAGCTATGTCAGGGTCTTACTTATTTGATAAGTAAATCATCTCTCTCTCATCTCTGTAATAGAAACGTGTGGCTCTGAGATTTGGGTTGTGTTCCCATATGGTTTTTCATGGAGGGAACGCAGTTATGGAGCACACATGACAACGACAGCGAGGCAGCAAGTTCTCATCTAAGTGGGAGAACTGAGAGGCGTAAACAGAGTTGGCTGTCAGAGACAAACCCGAGGAGTGTGATGGAAGAGAAGAACACAGGCACCAACAGTAAACCACCTTAACGGGAAGGCCAAACGGAGAGAAGGAAAGAAAGAAAGAGAGAGAGGCATGGAAGTGCTTGTCACAGGAGAATTAAGAGAGAAAATCAGGGCTTTTATTGTTCCTTTCATCACACACAGACAGCGGGGATGCTTTCAGAGGCCGCGCCGTACTGAGAGTGGAGACTCTTTCACCTGTTACCTCCATTTCCTTCCATCAGGCTTTTTATTTGCAAACTTAATTCAGGCTGCATTCCACTCCATTTTAATGGCCTTGTCTTGTATTAGTCACCTCAGCATTCAAACACCCCTCTCTCTCTCTCTCGCAAACATCCTAGCAGGGCTTGGTTTTGAAATGGAAACACAACTGTTGTGTTGTTGGCCATCACCTCCCATTCCAGGCTTTTCGATTAGTGAGAATACAAGAAAGAAGTCACTAATGCCTCGGAGACTAGGAACAAGCTTGGGTGTGCACACTCTTAGTACAACCTCAAAATGGAGATGGGTTGGCAGTGTTCTGAAGGATTGTGAACTTCCACCTCAACAAACGTTTGTCTTGTTGTAGTGAAATACCAGCATTTCTAAAAAGCCCTAACGAGTAAAATGAGTGTCTTTAGACAATAGCCTGTTTACCTCTGTATTGTGTCAAAACAGTATCCAGAGAAAGATTAAGCAACCAAATTGTCCTCTGTTCATGCAGCCATAACCAGAGTGAACTAGTCAAACTTGCA
The DNA here is from genome assembly GCF_963457725.1 of Sprattus sprattus. Lineage (NCBI taxonomy): Eukaryota > Metazoa > Chordata > Actinopteri > Clupeiformes > Clupeidae > Sprattus > Sprattus sprattus. The sequence continues at coordinate 46,728,863 of NC_137921.1, read as the reverse complement.
CGTTTTCTTCACACGGGATGCAGTTGACCTCTAGAGGATGAACTGGAGTTGAATTGCACCCAGTGCAAATGGCTAAACTCAGTCGGTTGCTGGTTGCAAAACTATCTATGAACCTGGGCCCTTCTATCTATGGGGAGCAATAAATGACACATGAAGTTAATTCTATGGTGACCAGCACATGGTAAACATACTATAAACAAAATGACTATCTGCTGCATAGTCAGTGAAACCCGGTTACAGTCCAGAAAACATACTGTGCAAAGAGAAATGTTACATCCAAGATCTATCCATAAAAGTGACAAGTGCATAATACAAAGTATTTGGATTAGATGTATGCATTAAACAAACAAAAAAACACATACATTTTACATACTATATCAGCATATAAAAGTAGAAAATATAAAAAGTTAGAGTGGATTCAGGCCAAACTGTATGCTTTGATTATGGCCGGCATTACATCTGAACTTGACTACTGCTACTACCCACTACTGACTATAACTTTGGTGAGTATTTGAGCATTGTCTGTACACCATAGAAACTAATTCTAAAGAGGTTAATTTATCAAAAGGTACATCATGTGTCTTATATAATGCGTCTTATTACCCCTTAACCTTCAAGCCCTGGCCTACCCCCCCCCCCCAAAAAAAAACCACACACACCCACACCACAACACACACACACACTACTCCCCCCTCTTTTCAACATGTCTGTTCCACTGACACATGGCCAGAATGGCCAGCAGGAGTATGGGTCTGTGTGATCCAGAAGCTAAATGAGTCACTGAGACTCAATCTGTTTTTCTCGCACCCCACACCCCTCCCACTCGCAACCCCCATACTGCGTTACTGCTGGGCTATTTCCTCTTCATCTGTGGTGGCACTGGACTTCTCCTGCCACCTCTACTTGCCCCCATCCCAACTCCCCACCCCTCGTCCGCCTTCTCACAGCTTCAGGCCTGAGCCGGGGCCTTTGGCTCGGGCCTCCTCCAGTTTGCCCTCTGGTGTGCCGGAGCCTTGAGCCATGCCAGTTGTCACGCCGCTCCACCAAGGAGCTGAGCAGGCAGCGTCACTCTTTTTCTTCTCTTGCTCCCCTTCTTCCCTGTCCAGTGGCCGCGGCAGCAGTCTGAATGCCGAGCGCTGCGCCTGCCGGTAACGCTGGCCCAGGCAGCTAGCCACACACCTGTGGAGACAGGAAGGGGGACACCGGCCATGAGAACACATGTGTGAATGCGTGCTTGTCGCGCATGAGAACACCACAAATGCATTTTGTACTATTATGCTGGTCGGTAATGATGATAATATGGCAAATGTTTTTGAACTTTTAAAGTTTGTTGGAGGAATTACACACATACTGAGATTATTGCTTTTATGGGGACAACAGAAGAAAGGTATAAGGAGTCTACATTTCTATAACAGTATTAATGAACAGTATTTTTTCCTAGGAAATGAATGTCATTCGACACTCATTTGACATAATCATACATGCGATAGAAGGCATTGCATTATACATTGTACAAGAACCACATTAGAGCTGTATTTTCATGAATTAACACAGGAAGTCAATTTACAATATGGAGGGCCTGTATAACTGCATATATTGCATATGCACTTAAAGTATGGGCTTTTAAATCAAGGAAATGTAGTGATCTTGCAGGGACTGATTTCCTCCAGCCATCTGTGGTGTTATAAATCCATTATGAATTGCTTAGGATGCAGTACCGGTACGGATGTACTGTCAAAATATAGTGTTTCTTGTAATTCTTATGCATTATCAAAAGCAAGAATTTCTCTCTGCTTTTGTATGGACCGCTCTGACTTCCGCTTCAAGGTATATACTTATCTTCAAACTTTAATTTCCAAAAACACTGCGCACTGCACACTGTTATTCCTCCTCATACAAGTAAAACTAAGTATAATCTTTCGATACAAGAATAGAGGTAATTTGTCATGTAAATTACATAAACTGCTATACATCAATACTAATGCAGAGTAAGTAATTACATATGAAGTGATATCTTTATTATACATAGATAAGTGCCACCAAACTGTGAAACTAATCAGTTTATGTTTAATCATTTTATCACAGAGTTTCCCCAGCCAATAAAGCTTTCATCTGAGATGTCAGCACCCCTTGCTGAGCAGAGTCAGATTGAAGCAGTCATTTATGGCTGTGCTGCTGCAAATGTAATTCCCAAACCAACAGCATGCATTGTCAAGCATGGAGTGTGTCTATTCACCCTTACTATCTGTTTGACTCTGGACTAGTTTGAGGTGTGTTGTATAAGTGTTTATACTTACTTGGGTGAAGTGTGTTACATAAGTGTTTTTAGTTATGTGAAGTAGACAGTTCAAAACGGCAAGTACCACTCCTATGATTTTACACATTTAATTGGTTGAGCATTTACTGAGGCATGTAATGTATTTTAAGAAAGAATGTGTGGCTATAAGAGGGTGACAGCCTGAAGTAGTATAATCAGATCAAACCACCTTTGGAATGAAACATAGATCATTATTTTAATAATGCCTTTATTTATGAAGTGTAATTAAACTTGTCAAAAGAAGGGAACCTGTTAAATTTGAGAACAGCTGTACAAGTGATGATCTGTTCTTAAACTAATTGGGGCTATTTTAAAACAAAGACAGAATACCTAACAAAAACGACGACTTCAGTTGAGAGATGTGAATATTCTTCTCCCTAACTTTTGTTTTTGAATCTACCATTATGACATTTGGGTATAATTGATGGCCACACAGTAATTAGAACATTCTTCAAAGTTACCAATCTATATGATTAATTGCAAAGATAAGAAACAAGAAGCTGCTCAAAAAGCGGAGAGCATGAGAAAAAAATATATTTTGGCTGACTGCTTTTGTGATTTCAACCGCCTTCATGTGAATGCCTTTGTGAAAAATTTGCTTTGTTAACTGATTTACTCAATTCTCAAAATTGTAGGCCAATTTCTCAAACAGTCATGTCATCAAAACCCATGACACCGTTCACCTGGGGAAGGACACTTGGGTCCCGTTTGGTTGCTGTGGCGGCATGCACTAAAAACCATGGCCCTCTCCAAGGCTCATCTCACAACAGTCAATTGCTCCGCAATCAAGAGCCACTTGATTTTGAAGAGTTGGGTCACTCCAGGTTGCCCAGCAACCTCAGTGTAGGAGCGGAGATGCCAGACAGAGGAGTGGCGTTTCGAGGCTTCTGCTCGCATAAAGAGTGGCATTTCAAAATCAGTTGAAAGCTGTTTTACCTTAATCACAGAACAAATTAAATACAGTAACTGAACTTCAATGACTCTGGAAAACTTACATACATTTTGTGTGATTGTGTGTGTGAATCTACTGTGTATACTGTATAACCACTTTCCCCTTCAAGTTCAAGAGGGGTAGGTGTGAACGTAGCCTTTCGTCTATCTATTGACATCATTAACTTTGAGAGATAAAGCAAATTGTCTTGATTTCAAACACTGTTTTGTAAGTTTTTTCAAAACTTCATGGACAGCAGTGCCTCGGTGGCCAAGTTGAACCAATCATCGAAAAATAGATAAAAGATAAAACCAGAGAGAGAGAGTAACTCTGGGTGGACAGGGAACAAAACAGTCTGGAAACTTTTTTAGACAAATAATCACTAGCGAGGAGCAAATCAGGCATAGCTCTCAAGTCATTTCAGGGCCCGGTTATTTGGACTTATCATGGGACGATCGGCCAGCTCCTTAATGCAGGTCTGCGAAGGACAAAGAAAGCTCCATTCTCAGTGAATTGAAAAACACATTTCTCGTCCTTAACGGTAACTAAGCTGTCAACAGATAAAGGAAGCTCACAGTATCACCTCGGTGGTAATCCATCTTGAGATCGCTCCCTTGTTTTTTTCCCCCTCTCTTTTTAAACAGCTTGGAATTATGGATTGAGGCCTTTGTCCAAATGTTACTCCAAATGTTTCCGCCAAATGCTTGCACAATGAAAGATTTAAAGTTGCAAAAGAGGAACTAGAGCACAATCTGTCCTTGTTGTCCGTGTTTTATGTATTATTTCTATGTGTGAATAAAGACGTAAAAGAGGAGAAAGCTTTTAAAACGGGAGATGGATCCAGTTCAACAACCTAACAAATATCTCCTAGTCATTGTAGAACAAAACAAAGGTCTAGTCCTTGAATAAGGTCGTAAAACAATATTGTGTATTAATCATTTATTTGGCCCTGAATTACTATTTAGTTGTAAGACCTTGGTCCAAATGCTTAATGCATTTTTTGAATGTTTGCATATTTATGCCATTACTGACTACAGCAGTCCATTGATGATCTTTGCCACAGGAGTATTTGATCAGGTGTCTTTCCCTCTAAACTGTCCCATTCAGTTTGTAAAATAACAGTATAATCAGTGTCTCTTTTCAAATCTTTTGAGTACTGAGGGGAGAGTAGATGAAGACAAGACAGTGTGTGTCACGTATCACATGGTTTGCAAGGATATGTTTTTGGCACTTTGGCCTTTCTGGTTAGGCACACTCTCCAAAGCGTCTCATCACCATTCAAAATCCTCTTAAGACATTCCGGCACAAGCCTGACACCTCTCATCAAGCCCTTCCCCCTTTACCCCCCTCCCCATGCGTCTCTGCTTCATACTCTCCCCCCTCCCCCACCCTGCATGCCGGCTTATCTGTCAATGCTGCTTAAATAATGTAATTAATGACTTAATTAACATTTCCATAATCTATTTTAATAAATCTCATGCGGCATAATGAGAATCTTAAAGCTTCAGGCAACGGTGGCGTACAAGAGCACACAGCGCCGAGCTCCGACCCAGCCGGGGCAGCCAGTGTGTGTGGATCCTCCTCCCTCATCCTGACAGGAGATGAGAGGTCGGAGGGGAGGGGGTGGGGTGGTAAAAGGGGATGACACTGTGTGACAGTGGGGCTCTTTTTTGTGGACATCAAGGTGGCACAGCACAGACAAATGTCATGTGACTTACTGGCAGGCCAGCAGGATCAAAACGAACTGTGGCAACAGTCTGCTGCCACTCCGCTCGGTCTGGCGGCAGCTTTGATGGACTTCAGCCGGTTGCCATCGACAACCTCCCAACTGGTCAAACCTCACAAATTTATGTCAATGTTATTTTGCATCCTGTAATCCTGCTACCGCCAGTATGAAACGTTGAGAACCTACAGAGCTGCTTGAGTCATGACTGCAGTAAAAGGGTTCAGTCTCTGCAGTCAACAGCAATCTGCTCCAACAATGAATATGGAATGACTTCACTTTGTCAAAAGTGTTTTGTGCACTGAAAGTGATGTCAGATCCAATTTTCCTCAACCTTATTTGAGAGACTTTGTTTTGAACAGCTGGTATTTTGTGTGTTCCTCCACAGAAACCAAGAAAACTAAATAATCATTTTCAAATTCAAAATTTTGTTTGTGCGAAATGCATCCAGATTTTTTTTACCAGTATATATTTTTTTATTTAACAAACACAGCCTGTGCCACACAAACACAATGCATAAATAAAACATGGACTCCACAAAAGTGCTGCCCAACATCAGAGAAACTCCTGTAGACGCAGGAACACAAACACGTCCTCTGGTGCCTACCTCTTCAGAGGTGATCTGCATTCTGATAGATCAAACACTCTTAACCTGTATCACACCTGAGGCTAATGTAAATTGGACCTGGGCCGTTGTCTTTATGGCAACCAGGCGTTTGCCCTGCAGCCAAAACATCTCTGGAGGTCGCCACCTTCATCTGCATACCTGTCTCTGGTCTAACAGTGTTTCACTGCACAAAAAGCAAACCAGTTTGCTTTACTGTCTGATTTGTTCCTCTGAAAATTCCAGAATCCAAGCCTGGCACTCTCTGATCACAGAGCTGTCAAAAGCTGTGTCCTGAGGACTGAGAGCTAAGGAGCTGGGCCTCCCTATCAGAAATGAGGACAGAGAGTTGCCCCCCGTGGCCATCTGCTGTCTCTATGCCAGGAGGTGTGGTGCAGCGGGACTAAAGGCAGCAGAGTATGCTGAAACAACCCCTACCCCCTTCAATCCCCCTGCGACCCCACACCTCAGGGCAGTGCAAATCAGGACCTAAAGCTTCAGCCCTGTTGGCCATCATCTTGGGCTGTTTGCCTTTGTAGCGGAGATGATGCTGAGGCTGAAACAATGCAAGAAAGGGGCAGAGGAGATAAGACGTTGGCTCTTACAGATAGAGAGAAGATGCAAATAAGGGTTATCAAAGGCTGAACTGTGCCTGGGAATTCTTGACATAATGAACCAATCACTTGACCTGTCCCTGATGCTTTGAGGGAGATAACCTGCTAACACGGCTTGATTAGAAACACTTAATCTTTAAATCACTCTAAACATTGAGCTCAAGATGTATCAACCTAATCTGAAAAAAAAAACAAAGTGGTTTCTGCAACAGAACAGACGGTGCTGCTGACCTAGAAGCATATAGTTCCCATGGAAATCTCATAGGAGACCACTTTGAAGAGTAGTGCAGATGCTGTTTATGTGGAAGTGTTTGTTTAATGTCCATTTGACATACCCTTTGGGGGGGGGGGGGGGGGGGGGGGGGGGCTTACCACTGCTTTCTAGAAGTAATGGGCCTAATTCAACGAAACACTGACAAAGTAAGGTGCACACTTGACAATCCCAGTGAAATGCACACAAAGCCATATTTGTTGTTGTTGATGTTAAGTATTGTTCAGTATTGGTGTAATGGTTGTGTTATAATGCTTAAGCTAGGTTGTTGGGTATGAGTACTTCAATGTGACAGTGAGAGGTTTGGCCTGTTGTAGGAAGTCCCCAACCAATAGCACAAGAAATGTAACATCTTTGGCTGTGTATTACTAAAAGTCTTTCTTGGACCTTTATGATATATATTGATGATTACATAAATTGATTACAACATACAATGGACATACAGCACTGTGCTTTGGTGAGAGCTCCTGGCAGGAACTGAATGTAAATAGGTTGTTTTTTCACAGGGTTTGACAGAAGGTTTTTGTTCCCCCCCCCCACTTTTTCCTGCACTACTTCAGAGCACTCTACAGGGTGCTCCACCCTGCCAGGCTGGCAGTGGAGAAGATCACAACCTCTCCACCACACTAACCCTAATTAATAGCACAACCCAATACATAAATGAATGCATCTTCCTGCTTGCGTTTTATTTATTTATTTATTTCCCTGACGATGCAGCCAACACAATAGCACTGGCAGTGAAAGGTCAGAATGCGTGGGGAGTGGACGGAGGCTGGTGGGCTTTTGTTTTTCTAAATGCTCTGAGCGCTTCTTGCTAAAGGTTAGGATGTCAGGCGGACCCAGAAGCCACCCCTCTCCTCCCACCTACCCCACCCTTCTGAAGGGGCCTCCTCCCTGAGGGTCGGCCAAGGACTGAGACACACACTGACAGCGGGCAGCAGGAGGCTGGCACACCCCGGGCAGCACAGGGGCACCAGGGGGCAAATCCATTCCTGTGCCACTACACGCACGCACGCGGGCACGCACGCACACACACACTGATGCATAAGAGTCACACTCACACACGACCAAAGAAGATACGCTAGGGCAAGACCACAGACAAATTGCTTTGTTTGGAGGGAAAACACAACCTATCATTGTCAATGGAAACATTCAAGCGGACATCTCTATTAAATACCCAGCATGTTTGACAGGTGACAAAGGCATCACTTCATTGCCTGGAAGTCTGCCTAGCCACTGTAATTGGACGGCCAAATCACTGGAGCATCAGTAATGTAACCTTCTATTATCGCTGTCCTCCATTACAGCAATATAGCCAACAGAATATGATTAACTTCACATGTTTTGAGCTCATCAGTTTGAGCAAAAATACAGTGTCTGAGTACCCAGCTTTCTCCAAGGAAGCTCACCCAAATGGCCTCTTTTTTCCCAGTGGAAAGCTAAGCTGGCTGTGCTGATGGTTATCCAATGGGTGCTATGAAGCGTTGAAGGTTAGGCCACTTTTCCCCGAAATTCCCCGGTACTGTGGAATGGATGGGGGTGGGGGAAGGGGGGTGTTAGTAGTGGTGGTGGCAGCAGAGGGAGAAGGGAGGGGGGGTAGGGCTCCAAATCTTGAACCTCTGGAACAAACAGTCATATTTCATCAAGATAGAGGTAATAATATCTCGTGCTCGCCGTATGATTCATGTGACTCAAGAGGTGCTTGAGAGAGAAAGAGATATCAGGGCTTTTTTTGGGGCTAGACCAGATAGATAACTCCCCTGCAATCAATAAGAGGAGGAATATGTTATGCAAACATGCTGCAATTGTCTGGGGCTGATTTGCATAGACTGTGCCTGGGGTGTAATGTATCAAACACCACTCATGCGGATGCACTCGGCTTAGGGCAGACACACACACACACACACACACACACAAACACACAAAATGAGTGTCCGTGTGTTTAACATATGTATGCATGAATGCATACATACAGGCACGCATATACAATATATGGATGTGAACATACATTGTACACATAAGAAAACAATTATGAATACTCAGAGATGAACAAACGAACAGGCTTGACTATGACTTTGTCTATGATATTTTCAATAGCAGCACTGAACACAATGATGCCTATTTGGCCGACATCTGCTATGCATGAGGCTTTCTGTCCTTCTTTCTGTCTATTCTTGTCACTCCTGTTCCAAACTCTGACTCATGTCTGAGATCTTAGTGTTTGCTTTTGTGAGGACTTTGCATCTAACAGAGCGAGGCCGTCGAGTGGAAGGGTGCAGCCTCTTTTATTTCAGCTCCACTCTTTTTCGCTCTCGGGGCTGACACCCTCCGCCCTGCGTCCACACTGAGATGTCGCCAGTGTGGCCGTTCCTGCCGTCAATTAAGTTTGTGCCGCCGACAATGAATAATCCAATGTCATCACACCCTTAGCCTCTTTCAGCTCTGCTGCATGTGTTTGTGAGTGAGTGAGTGAGTGAGTGAGTGAGTGAGTGAGTGTGTGTGTGTGTGTGTGTGTGTGTAAGTGTGTCAAGCTGCTTTCAGATGGATAATAACGGTGCCTCCGTAACAAGTGTGGTAATGATTACGTGATAATAAGATCAACTGCTGCATCACAGCATAAGCCATCTCCCCCCCCCCCCTCCCTCAGCGCTCTGTCCCTCCAACTTTTATTTCTCACTCTGTCCATTTGCCGTGAATCATCTCCAATGAGGGGTCTGTCCATGCGGTGGGTGTAGACGATGAATCAGCGTGGCCTGGCAATAACCCAACAGCTCGGCAGTCTGTTGCTTACGTAGAGAGGGACTCTCAGGATGACTATTCTTTTAGAGAACATGGCGGTCGGGAACAAACCACCTTCTGTCCAATCCTCTGAAACAGTCAATCACTTTTCTAAAAGAGCCCAGCCATGTTTGACATTTTGGAGGTGCACGTTGCCTAAACTGGAAAGTGGATAAAGAGTGTTGAGGATATTGTTTGTCAAAGCTTTGGGGTTGAAAAGGAAATGAAAGGAGCAAGGGCACAACACTACAGACCGCAGTAACAGTATTGCTGCCTTCTTAAAAACACAGAACTCTGGCATGATTCAGCAGCTGTTGGGTGCAAATAAATCTTCTCTTTACCTCAAACACACCAGTTGAGTGTGGAGGTTCCAGCAGCTGCACCCATTCCCTCCACCCCCATCCACTTCCCCTCAAGGTGCTTACATATTTTTATAGGCCTTTTGTTTCCTGGTCCCAAAGCCAAAGCAGTGTACCCAGGGCCAGGCAGGGGTGGGTGGGGGCATGTATGGTAGAGGGGGCCCAGATGATGGAGCTTCTCTAGAGCAATTTAGCGTATTGGTTAAACATAAACCAATTTCCTACTGTAAAGTTACAGCTCATTGCTAGCATGGATTAGGGCTGAAACAACAGCTTAATGGCACATTACGGGTGCAACCATATTATTAATTCTCAATCCATGTGACACATTCCCTGCGAGAAGCGGACTGAGAGAGACAGAACGAGAGGAAGAGAAAGAGATGGAGAGTGCGAGGGATGGAAAGAGAGTAGAGGGGGGAGGTAACAAAAATGGCCGTTTAATGAGACAAAGCTTCATTATAAACAGCCTGTTCTGATTTGTTTGTTTTTTTCTCTTAACAGAGCAGATAAAGAAACGGGGGGGGGGGGGGGGGGATGCAGAATTACAGTACATGTCGCCATTTTTAATTTCCCTTGTTAGCATGGAAAGAAGCCCCGGGTGTATATATATTTGTATCACCGCTTCCGCAAATAACATCTTTCACATTGGATTTGTTAAAATTACTTCAGTGAGGGGAAGTAAAGCAATACTTTTCTTCCCCATTATGAATACAGCACAGAGCTGATCATGTTTATGCCAAGAATTCAATACATTATTTACAAGTGGGACACTAATAAAGGCAGGCTGTTCATTTACTAATGATTTAAAGCACCTCAGGCATTATTCCAATTAGTCATATTAAAAAATGAAAACGACTCAAATCAAATCAAGTAGGAGAGACTGCAGAGAAGGGGAGAGGGAGTGGAAGAGTGTGTTTTATTTTGAGTCAGGCTGAAGTCATTAGCAGACGCACACACACACACACACACACACACACACACACACACACACACACACACACACACACACACACACACATCACCACTCACTCAACAGTAGGTTTGAATGAGCAGATTAACAAAAACCTTATTTTAATGTTGGTTATACACAACTTGAGCAACAAATGACTCAAAACAAGTGTAAAAATAACAGTAATTTAACGCAAAATGTACCTTTTTAAATTATATCCTGCCAACTCATTTCAATCTTCCTTTCTGAGACATGATTTCGCAAAAGAAAAACTTACACTTAATTAAAGGATTCAATCAAATAATGCCACCTCACATGTCAGTAGAATAAACTAAGCTGATTTAACAGCGGTGATACGACTGTCATGGTCCGGGGAGATGGACAGAACAGCGCTTCTGGAACGGACCCAGATGCATGACTAAAACTGTATGAGCCATTTTTCAGTCAGGTCTTACAACCCCAATCAGCACGCACTCATCTAACACATAGCTGTCTTCCAGGGTAATCCTCAGGGGTATTCCCCAGTTTAAGTGAACACCGGCCTTTACTCCACTGGGACCCTGCCCAATCTATCAAGTCTCCACTCATAACCTTTGACCCTAAAGACTGACCCCTGTGGGTTATGCAATATGGAGAAAAACAGGCATATTCGCAATATGAACCAAACCCTATCGTTAATACGCTCTGTACTCTCCTCATGCAAGCATCTGTCATTAGATGAATGATGATCCATGCCTCAAAAACACATCCCCATAAACTTCTGTAGGATGACTTAATGCCATATGGAAGAAAACTAGCAAGTGAGGGAGGGAGAGAGAGAGGGAGGGAGAGAGAGAGAAACTTGCATGGCAAACTTCTTGATGGATATTAACTCCAGGGATGCAGATTTTGCCAGATTCCACTAATTAGATCATTACAGGATGCTGGCAGGATATAGTGGAGATTTTGCCGAAAATAATCAAGACAAAAAAAATAGCCCCTGAAAGAAATAGCAGGCATGGCATTACATAAAAGGGCTTATTTGAACACACTGATTGTTTAATGGTGGCGAGATGTGTTTCTCATTCCTTATTACTTCTCTGCCTTCGGTGGGATTTTTCGCACAGATGACATCTCCATCTGCCAGCGAACATCCAATTAAATACACCAAATCATCAATTGGAAAATGTATTTAAATTTGTTAAGCTTGAAAATTGAATTGCAATACTTCAGAGGGACCAAAAGGGAGAGAAAAATGAGAAAGGCAGAGATCAATACAGCTTTTAATTTTACCCCTGATTGGTTATGTCAATATTGCGCAGAAAAAAAACCTCTCTCCCAGTCGTTTTATATTTCAGGGCCAAAACGAAACAATCTGAGAGATTACGACGCGCTGGCTCTGTGAGCTGGAAAGATTGTATTAAAGGGAGAAAAAAAGTCATTGCACATATCAGATTTCTGAAAAATTTCATCACGGTGTGATTTAAGACAGGCGCATTGAACGCTTTTTGAAATCTGGGCAAAATAAATACCTGATTTCACAGATAAACATAAAGAGGAGCCTTAACACGTGTGAGGTCTGAGTTGAAATTAGGTTTTTTTTTGGTTGCTTTACTTCCTCCCGATTGCATGCCTTGCACTAGTTCTTTTATTTCACTTTGGAAGAGCTAGAATAAGGGGCCATCCACACGACAATGGGATGTTCTGAAAACATTTAAAGTGTTTTGAGTCCATAAGACACCATTTTGAGTGCTAGCCAGGTCGTTTAAAAATCACATTTCCTGCATATATAAATAGTTCATTTTTCATCGGGTCGTGGTTTGGGCAGACAGAATTTCCCCTTACACTGCTTAAGGTTGTTAGTATGTATTTACAAATAAACCCAGAAAGATAAAAGATGATCTCCTCGTAGAAACAGAACAAACTGGCTGATAACCATGATTTGTCTGACAATCAAAAATCGATCTTCTATTTGTTGCCACTGAAGATGTGACTTTGGAGGCCGGAGCTCAGACTAAAACTTTGCAGAGAAGGAAACGTGATTGGATAAAGATGGGGCTGTGTCATCATTGTTTTCAAAAAAGTCTCCCCTCTTGGACCCATTTTCAAAAGTATGCATTTTCAGGCCCTGAACATTTTGCAAAACCTCCACTTCACTGCTGTCATCATGTGGATGGGGCCTAAGAAGGACTGTGCTGAAAAATTAGGTGCTGAGAAAATAAGTGAGAACGGGACTGGAATTAAAATGCACAGTCTATGAGCTTAATTCAGCCTCAAGAGACTGGCCACAGGTAGTGAGTCATGTTCTTTGCGTTTACACACACACACACACACACACACACACACACACACACACACACACACACACACACACACACACACACACACACACACACACACACACACACACACACACGCACGGCACATGGAATCCTCACTTCCCACTCCTGATTCCCTTATCACAAGTGGCAGGTGTTTTTCTTTACATTCTATTGTGCCCCCCCTATGGCAAGTAAAAAAAAAAAAAGAAAAACCCTCATCTGTGTAAGACATATTGCCACAGGACAGTACCAAACTGGAGGTGTGTGTGTGTGTGTGTGTGTGTGTGTGTATAATCGGTGGGGAGATTGTCACATGTTGAATTGCCATTGTTTGCAATTAGAGCACTGCAGATGTGCGCGCCTCTTGGTGACCCCTGAATGAATCCTTAATTTAATTTTTGTGCCTCAGTCCTCTTTTGTATTTCACACCGAGCCATTTGTTTCTCAATCCATGGCAGAACTGGGGGGGTGGAAGCAGGGGGTGAGGACAGACACTGAAAGCAGGGTGTAAAAGTCAGGTATCTGAGCAACCGCTGCAGCTGTTTCTACTCACTTGATGAGGAGGATGATGGAAAGCAGGCCGAAGCAGATGGAGGCTGCCCTGAAGACCGTGTGAGGGGTGGGGTCCGGGAAAGTGGTCAGCAGGCGGTAGACGGAGTATGGCACCAGGGCGAGCAACGCTACAGCTGATAGCAGGATGGGCCAGGTCTGCCACTGCAACGCCACGGCTCTCCACACGGCCCTCTTCTGCAGCTGGTACTGCAGAGAAGACAGCACCAAAGCACAGGCTTAGAAATAGGGTCTGAATCAACAGGGCAGTGAGGCATTGAGCTCAGCTGAAAGGCATTACAACAGCTTTTGTAAGGAAATAAGTATGAAAGTAAGTAAGTAAGTAAGTCCCAATGAGCACATGGTTAAAACGTTCAGTGACAGTACATTTTCTTCATTCATACCACTTAATATAACCACTTGATCGGCAGCTGCTGAATGAGTAAATGTAATATTCAAGTTCCTGCAACATCTTTATTTCTTCAGTGTGAGTGGACATGTTATGAGGGCATGTGTGTGTGTGGGTCATAGATACACCAGCGTATAATGCACCACTTTGGGTTTCACAATCATTGTTATCATCTCAAAATGGGGCCCTGAGGGTCAGGCTGAGGGGCCAGCAGAAAATACAAACAAACAAAGGCTCCCCTTTTGTAAACAAAAGTAAACAGCTCCTCTGACGGAGGCTTGTGCTCTCACACCTGTCACACCTATGTCTCTCCTAGGCCTGCAGGCAAGAGGCGCTCAACCATACCAAATTACACACACACTGCACACAGAAGCAGGTTAGTCATACGGTGGGTTGTTTTTCGTTTCACAGGGTGAACCCTCAGGCAGTTATCAAGATCTATTCCATGCTATGCTCAGGGTACCAGCAGTTTCAACCACAGCAAGTCTCAGTAGATAACCTCCTATAAGTTAGTAGTTAAAACCATTTTTAGGGTACTTTTAAGCAGATCTTGAAACCATTTAACATTGTATAACCTGTCAGTTGAAATGACAAAAGGTTGTTGCACAGAGGAAACAGACACCCTTCACCTAGCAAAGCACCTTCCTAATTTAGGCTGTTAACCTCAGTATATCATTGTTTTGCAAGCAAAAGGCTTTGAACTAGTACATCGATTAAAAAAAATACGTATTAATTGAACACGTTGCTATGATTAATCAAGATTAATTGCTTTTTTTCTTAAGACTGAAACTTGAAATAATAGGTATTTAAATGTAAAATCAAAGAATGAATGTAGAATCAACACAAAGGAAGTATATTCAAATTGAAATCCTATTGTTTTATAGCATCTTTTAAACTTTGAACACAGATTCTAGTTCTGTGGAGAACTAGTAAACTACAGATTTCCAATAAAACCACCAAGGCCATTGGATTTGACTGTCATCTTAAAATTGTGTTATGTGTGTAGGGACCTTTATTTTGAAATGGGGATTGAGATGATGTGGAAAAGCAGAGAAGATTAGAGCTGTAATTAAGGGAGGGAGATACTTCAGAGGCAGCTAGCAACTAGGTAAGATGGTTTGTAGTTTGAACATGGTTGGGTTGGGAACCGTTGGCTTAGTTGTAAGTTAAAGTGCTCAATAAACTTGCAAGCTTGTGAATTCAACTAAGTGTCAGTCCGTGTCAGGTGTAAGTGGGCTGCCCCCACATATATCCAACCGTTACATATACACTAACAGAAATGATAACAAAACACATGCAGCTTTGTTAATTCTGTTCATTTTTTTAAAACTTAAACTCAAATGAATCATGTTAATCTTCAAATAAAACACGTTTATCTTGACAGCACTGCTTGGAACACACAACCACTAAAAACACATTCCACAAATGCCCATGACATGAAGTAATGTGTCCCCCAGGGTGTGTTACTGATTTAGTGGATGAGTTATGGATCAAGTTTTTCCTACTTTCTGTGTCATTGTGCACGCACTTCTCTAAGTAAACCTACAGTGTATTTGCTGTGAGTGAAGGAGGACGGCCGTGGATTGGACTGCACACTAAGCTTTTCCGTAAATAGCCCTCAGTTTAAACAAGCATTCAATTCAGAGGATAAGAACTCACAGATACTTGTTTCTCTAGAGATCCTCTCAACTGCCATTCTCTGCGGGCTGCAAGGACACCAAATAGATCAGAGAGTTGAATCAGATTTAAAATGCAAGCAGTAAGATCTAAACTGTCAGAAAATGTTCATTTATTGGGCTTGCTAACTTTCAAAGTCTTATAGAATTCCTTAGGAAGGACTCTGAAGGCTGCCCGCTATGCTGTACATTGGCCTGTTAGTATAGTGTTTGTTGTGTGTTTGTTTGGGTAGGCTAAATAATTGAGACTAGGACTGTCTGAACAGAAGAAAGGAAAAAAAGAGGAGAAAAAAGATAACACCACTCAGCGGACATCCGAACCACTGCTGCGTCTGATATTTGAACAGCGTTTAATTAGTGTCCAGAATTCATCTGCAAATGCACGGCTGCCTTGCTCCCTTCAGAGGTCCTCTCCATCCATTAATTACACGCTCGGCGGTGAGTGCCATTGAGCCATCCGCCATGTTTAAGGTTACATCAAGCCCCAGTAAGTGGCTGCCTGATAAGGAGATGCATCCATCTTCATTAGTCAGCTGTTTCTGTCTGGGTTTGAGAGAGGAGGAAGAGGTTGTGTTGGTGGTGTTAGATTGGGGGTTGGTGCCTGTGTGTGTGTGTGTGTGTGTGTGTGTGTGTGTGTGTGTGTGTGTGTGTGTGTGTGTGTGTGTGTGTGTGTGTGTGTCTGAGTCAGTGGTTCCCCATGAACTGATAGCATTCATCCTCGCGAGCAGAGCCCATAACTTTCACCTCCTCCTTTAGTTACAGACAGCGCTTAATTCATTTTACAGGAGGAGAGAAAAAGAGCTGATGTCCACAAACTGGGAGGTTCAAACCATATAGGGCCCCGGACTGATAATGGAGCCTTGGCAGAAGGATGCAAGTGTGAGGCTATCAGTGTTGCAGTCATACATAAGACATGCTTCAGATGTGGTCGAGGGGAGAGTTCTTTGGGGAGAGGCACCACTGAACAGACCCGACGCAGGCCCTTTAGAGAGTCCCCCACAGGCACACATCAAAGCTTGTGTGCAAATGTAAATAGAGCCAAGTTCCTTAAGTGGACAGATAAGGGAAAGTGCCTGCTTTCTACAGTCTGGTCTGTCTGAGAAATCGACAGATATTTTCTGAATGGTCTCTTTCTCCTCTCGCTTCAGTCGTATCCGTTCCCCTCTCAAGCTGAGGCATCACTGGAGACCAACATCAGCCTTGTGCAAACACACTATATTCCAAAAGCCCACCAGTTTCACCAACTTAGAGACCATCTTAGTGCCTTCCCATCCAAATTTGAATCATTCAGGCATATAACCACCATCTATATCACATGCCCAAATAAATACATTAAATGCGTTGTGTTTGCAGTAAGAGTTAAGTATGACTGTGGTTGGGAGTGGACTGGGGTTCAGGGGCCACCCCACAGGGAGATGCTGGTATGTCTGAGCCTAGAGTGGCCCTGATAGAGCCCTCCTCAGTTCTAGTGAGGGAGGCTGTTGTTCAAAGGTCCATGCAGGCTATTTCCACTCAATTCTCTTACAGAGTCTCTTGTTTTGCTTCTCTCTTTTTCCCTTGAATTATTTCTTAGTCCTCTACACTACTCCAGACTTTCTGTAGTTTTTTTTAATCACTTCTTTCTGTCTGCTCCTCTCCATCCTAATTCATTCTATCCTCTTTTCTCATTGTCTGACTTTTTTCGCCCTCCCTTTGTCTTTCTACCCTTGTTCCACCTTTGAGATTCCATGCCTGTTCCCAAAAGAGAATGTGTATAGCTCTGCTCTGCTATAGATCTCTATTTTATCGGCCAGTAGCAATGCCACAGAAGGCTACCCAAGTACCACATCGATGAGCTGTTTGATTTATTCCTCATCCAACCTTTCTTAATCATTTGCCAAATGTCATAAGCCATGATGCATATTTCTGGTCAATTACTCAGGGAAAACAGGAGAGCCATTCCAGTTTCTCATGGAGCCAAAGTGCAACGCAAACACAGATGGAGTCTGATGCTTATCGCTATGTAATGAGACACTCAGTGGTCACTCTTCAGAGACTGAGGGTCAGAGTTCAATGGCATCAATATCCTTAAAAGGGCCGTGTGATAGATAGGAGCACTTGCGTTTGGTCATGTCTAGTAACTGCTTGCATTTTGTTTGCATTTTTTTTTTTTGGTTTATACACAGTAGGTGAGTATGTTGGCCCACTTCCTGTAATAACCTTACTGTTTATCGAATGTTGATAGGGGAAAAAAAACAAACAACTCTGCTTCTGCTTGCGGTTTGAGTTATGGTCCTGCTTAAGACTTATGAGTGGATTTGCTTTAGGTTCAGCCTTAGGAGTGACCTTTGGGAACAATGGATCATATGAGCACAGGGGGCCAAAATGATTGCTTTGCGATTGTGTGTGCATGTGTGTGTGTGTGCATGTGCGTGTGTGCGGGCGAGTGTATGTGTGTGTGCGCGTGTGTTTTAGTGTGTGTGCTGTATGCATGTGTACAAATTATCAGAACATTACATATGACCAGCATGATCCCTTGCACATATGTAGTGGTGGGAATCAGGCCAATTAGGTCTAGGCTGGCGGTAACCAGACACCTGTTTTTCTCTTGTGTACTTCCGAAGCGATAAAACGGCAGGACTGATTGCCGTTGAGATTGTGCCGGCCTCGGTTTTGCTTTTGTTGTCTCTGACGTGCTCTTTTCAAAGATTTTGTCATTTGATAAACCCATTAGTATGGTAGGGCAGCTTTTAATTTCAAGTCACAATGCCTCCTCGTCCTCCATGTGGACAGCATACAATGGCTTTTTTTCCTCTAGAGGGGTCTAATAGGGAACAATTATAAAGACTGGAGGTTAATGTCTGCTGGCTATTTGGACTGCTGGTTTTCTACCTGAATAGTTACGCGGGAGAGGTGAAATTGTTTAGTTACAAAATCTTTGTCTGCCTGCCTTTTCTCTTATTCTACCCCCATCCTTCCAGATAACGGGCCCCAAATCTCAAGGTAAAAGCATTTCGGAGAGCTAATGTGCTGTCGTACAATAGGGGCTCCACTTTTTTTTCATTATTTCTGTTTGATCAGCAGATGGGTAAGGAGGATGTAAAATGCACAGTTCAAGATAAAGATACAAGGTGGAGAGCAGTCCAAGGTCTTAATGAAGCGTAGGCCGACAGTGCATCTCAGGCAGAGGGGAGGGAGAGAGAAAGTTTTTCTTTGGCACAAAGCTGAAAGAACGCATTTCGGTGAAGATGTTGGCCTTGTATGGATGCCCGCTCTCTCCCTCCCTCCCTGCCTGCCTGCCTGCCTGCATGTCTCTTAGTACGCCCATAGCCAGCAATCGGCGTTGTGTTTAAACAATGGCTTTATCGAGGCCAAGGCAGCTCTGTGCAGGTTAAAAGCCCCTCAGAGGAGTCACTATGCACACCAGGAAACCTATCCAGCAGAGGAAATCTGATTACCCTAAAAGACTCCAAAGACAGAGCAACGAGTCAAGAAAAGATACCTCTAATAGATTTTTCTGTCTTTTCTTCTCTCTCTCTCTCTCTCTCTCTCTCTCTCTCTCTCTCTCTCCCCTCCATCTCTCCTGCCCTCGGTCTGAAAACAAAATGCTTAGAGTCTGGTATGTACATCAGCCATATTGAAAAGGACTAAAGTGGTTTAATGGAGAGAATCACATAATGGCCTGTTTCATCGGCTGGGTCCAAGGCACGGCAGCACGCAGAGCACAGAGTGGCCGTGCCCTAACTGGTTTAGGCAAGTGTAGTAAGAGGCTCCTTTCTCTGCGGGTCACCATCTCATACCTCCCCCTGTCCCTTAGTGGAATATTGAGTGCCTGAGGCAAACACACAAAGGCACACCCAGAAATGTATGCATATGTGAGCGTATGTGTGTGTGTAATCTATACGAGTATAACTTTGTCCATGTGAGTGTGTGTGTGTGTGTGTGTGTGTATGTGTGTGTGTGTAATATATTAGAGTATATCTGTGTGTGTGTGTCTGTGTGTGTGTAATCTATGAGAGTATATCTGTGTTTATGTGAGAGTGTGTGTTTGTGTGTGTGTGTAAGTGTGTGTGTCTGTGTGTGTGTGTGTGTAATCTATGAGTGTGTGTGTTTCTTTGTGAATGCATCTGTGTGCTTGTACACACGGATGTGTCATGAGAGTGATTCACAGGTTTGTATGAATCTCATATCCATGGCTTTACTGTAGGGTATCAACTTGAAATATCAGAAAGGACAGATGTTTCTGGAAGAAAACGATGACCTGAATGCAAAAAATTCTTCTAAGCCAAGAAGGCAGGCCAGAGTATAATTCTAATTAAAAAAAGCTCATAGTTAAAAGCTGAGACCCACCTACTAACAGACTACTTATCCTAATTAAACTGAAATCCCCATGAATGAGCATTCTCATAGAGAGGGAGTCAGCTTATTCTGCCTGTCTGTGATACACACACACACACACACACACACACACACACTCAGAGAGAGAGAGAGAGAGAGAGAGAGAGACCTAGCTCTCTTGTTGTCATGACAATAGCAGTGGTTAAGTGTTTGATATAACTCAAGCATTTAATTGCCTGCTTGTCCACCATTTAAATGCAGTAAATCCAAAATACCTCTGAAGTACAGCAGATTAGGGCATCTAATTGAATGTAATTAAAAAAGGGAAGGGGGCTCCCACGAATCCAAGGCACCTAACCCTCACACTCACATTTTCACTAGGAGTAGAGATAAAACCCTCACACTTTCACTAGGAATAAACATACACCCTCACACTTTCACGAGGACTAAAAATACATACACACTTTCACTAGGAGTATAAATACTCACTCACACTTTCACTAGGAGTATAAATACACACTCACACTTTCAGTAGGAGTATAAATACACACTTACACTTTCAGTAGGAGTATAAATACACACTCACACTTTCACTAAGAGTAGAAATACACACTCACACTTTCACTAGGAATATAAATACACACTCACACTTTCACTAGGAGTAGAAATACTCACTCACACTTTCACTAGGAGTAGAAATAAACCATCACACACTCACACTTTCACAAGGAGTAGAAATAAACCTCTCACTGTGCGGGCACATGATGGCAGCACTCCGATCCCATCCGATTCTCTCCATGGGGTCTCCATGGGGGTTAACTGCTCTATCTCAAAGCACATGGCAGTGACAAATCTAGATCTTGGCCACGTCAGTTCAAATCAAATGCAGAATGTTTACATCTGCTACCGTTGATTATACAGTAAATACGTTGTGAAATGAAACAAAAACACACCACAGTTAAAGTTGTATTAGTATTGATTGATTCACATCGATATGAATGGATTACATGACTAACAACTGGTGGAAAAGTAATATGAAAATATTTGTTCACTGAATTAGCGCGTTCTGTCCCAAACAGTTGCGTTCCAGTTTCAAAGTTTCAGTTTCGGTTTCAGTATTTCAACGTGAATGAGAGGGAGCACAAGAACTGAGCGTCTAGCAGCGATTATCATATCATAGACATATATGATGCATGTATATGTCTGTGGGCACGATCTCAAGCACGTGCAAAAGTTGTTGTTGTCCAATTTGAATCTAGATTCGAGAGACACATGCGCGCCCAGTCCAATTCCCAGCGGAATTGAATCGTGTATCCAGGGGTTTACATCGGAGTCCAGTCGGACTCAAGTCGGACACAATGAATCTAGATTTGGGGAGACACGTGTCCAATCTCCAATTTAAATCAGACTGAAATTGGAAATTGGACACATGTGTCCACACTGACTTTTGCACTTTCACTAGGAGTAGAAATACAATTGGATGGAGAGGTCCTTCTGCTTCTCACAGTAGTGCTTTCTATGCAATCTGAAACTTTACAAAAGTAGTTCAATATAGCAGGACATCAAGACTTTCCACTGGGATTGTTTTTGTTTGTTTTTCTTCATTGAAAGAAAGATGCGACTACAGCTATACGCACAGCAATATATAAACTACACCTTAACAATCTTAGACAGCGACGTGTTAATCAGATCCTAATGTTTTATGAACGTGACCTTTTGGGAGCCAATCCAATCGATCAATAAGCAGGCAAGTGGCCTATTGGGATTATTTAAAAATCAGAGACGCAGGAAGTAGGCCACTATTTATTCTGCTCAAATCATTATTAATGAGCACACAGTTAACCCAAATACAGCATCTGTTTGTGCTGCTTGGGCATAGAATTTTTTTGACTATGTCTGCCTATGTTTCCCAAATAGAAATGGGGTGGGGCTATATTGATAGCAATGTAGATACAATGTTATAATTTTTGTTTAAAAAAAAAATGCACAAATCAACAGAGAGACATACTTAAAAAGAGAAAGACACTGTAAGATTGTTATCAATTTATGAAAAAAAAAATCCTTCGTAAAAGCAGCCTGCAGAAGTATTAGACACACACTAGTGGTGTCACTCCAGAGGCATTCCTGGTTTCCAAATGTATGGAAACAACCATGAGAACACACCCCACAGGTCAGGCCCTTAATGACTGATCAAATCTACTAGAAGGGTCCGGCCCCTCACCAACTACAGCCGGAGAGACAGACGGATAAAAGGGCACAGAGAGAGAGAGAGAGAGAGAGAGAGAGAGAGAGAGAGAGAGAGAGAGAGAGAAGAGAAAGAGACAGAGAGGCTGAAAGACACAAACGCCTCCATTGCTAGAATGGGATGGGTAGATTCAGAGAGAGGGAAAAGAAACCTGAGAAAAAAAGGAAAAGGAGAGAAAAAAAAGAACAAACGACATGCACATTTGGAGTCTTCCTCCTGGCTCTTGTTTTGCATAAACGCTGCTGGAGTGGCGTGGTTGCCCTGAGAAGAGGCTCATTTGCATAACTTGATCAGAAGGCTGGGCCTCGCGCTGACAGGCCTGCCGCTGCTGCCTGACCACCACAGGCAAGTCTGACCCAGAGGATCATGGGATAAGGAGAGATGGGGATGAGCTCACAACTGACAGGAAGACAATGTAACATGCACTCTGAATCCAGAGAATTGGATGAAAAAGCAGTCATTTCTTGGTTGCTTCAACATGGTTGCTATCAACACATAGCCACGAACATCAACAGGAAACAATCAAGTTTTATACATCCTGCAGTGTTGTACTGCAATGTCTTTTTTTCCATTCACAGATGTCCAGAAGATATCAGATAATGACAGAGTACCTCTATCTCATTTGCTGTTTGTCGTGACTTAAAGGTGAAAAGTGGTGGTTGTATTGTTAAGATATTTGGTTACTACTTGAAAAAACATTCAGAGGTCAGAGAAGAAAGTGAGGAGCAGTGTGTGTGTGTGTGTGTGTGTGTGTGTGTGTGTGTGTGTGTGTGTGTGTGTATGTGTGTGTGCGTGTGTGCATGGGTTGAGGGTTGCTTTATTTCTCCTTCATTTAAAAAGGCACTGGAGTGTTACAATCATTTCTGCTTGCCATGTTTGGCAAAAGGATACTTCTGAGCAATTGCATCTCATAATGAGCTATGGTTCATTAACCAATTTAATTCATAGCTGAATTGGATGAATGTTGACTCAAGCTGCTGATAGTCTAAAGGATGTGCTGCTTTTTCATTAACACGGCAGTACTACTGAACACTATCAGACACCAACATAGTCACTGTGTGTGACCAGACATCCATATATATATATATATATACAGTATATCAAGAACACACACACACACACACACACACACACACACACACACACACACACACACACACACACACACACACACACACACACACACACACACACACACACACACACACACACATACACACACCCACACCCACAACACATGCATATAAAAACACAAAAAAGACAAACATTTGAGACCATGCATGCACAAACCATTTATGGAAACTCACAGTCAAGGACACTTAACTTCAACACACCCGCATTTCAACACGTCCCAAAAGCTGGCACACATAGCTGTGCAGTTACACTGCTACACATTCGCTGAAGAAGACTAAGGATTTGTGGTCAGTGTGGAAAATATCCTGAGCTAATGGAAGATTTTGCAGATGCCACCCAAACCTACACAGCTAGAGTCAAACCACGGGCAGTCTTTTGGCTTTCACAACAAAGAAAATTGTCACGACGTGAGGATGACCCTCATAAAGGTGAAGCATTTGTTACAAGAACACGAGCCACGTCAATTCACACACAGACACACACAGGAGTAATCCAGCAACCACAGATACATGAATACACTCCTTGGGAAAAAGCAAAAACGCGCCCAGGAGTGATCCCAATAAAACTGAGTAAACATTAATGCCTTCCAAAACACACAGCGGAATGTGTCCGCAGACAGAGCTGTCTTTGTATTTGCTGTTCGTGATTTCCTGGCGTAATGTTTTTATTTTGCCTGTCGCCGTGAGAAAAAGGGGCTGATGGCCCTGACGCAAAAGCTTGAAACAGGCGTCTGTGTGCCCCTGTGTCTGGCGTTCTTGTTTTCTTTCCCCCTACTCTTTCTGTCTCTTGTGTATCTCTCTTTGTGAGCGAGTCTGTCTTCTCTCCGTTTTCCCTTCTTTTATCACTCTAGTCTCTCTCTCTATGCCTTTCCTCTCTCCCTCACTCATCCTCTGTCTCTTTCAACCTTCCTCTTTCTGTCACACACACCACTTGGTCTCTCTTTCTTCATTCACTTTTTCCCCCCCACCTTTCTCTCTCTTTCCATCTCAGTCTGTCTCACCCACTTTACCCCCTCTCTCTCTCTCTCTCTCTCTCCCTCTCGCCCACTCATCCCCTTCTCAGTGTGACCTGTTTGTAGCCATGCTGGGGGTTGAGTTCCAGCAAGCTGAGAGGTAGTGGCGGAGGCAGAGTGGTGGTGGGGAGCCAGACCAGTGAGTCCATTAACTAATAGAGATTAAAAGGCTGATGCTGGAGAGCAGTGCTCAGATCCAGGCTCCGGCCTCCCTCAGATTACACTTCCAAAGCACACGGCTGATTGATGAGAGCCATCAGGCGCTCTTGGAGTCTCCTCTTTCATTAAGGTGTCCCACTCTCTCTTTCACTCGTTCTTGATCTGTCTGTCTGTCTCTCTCTCTTTCTCTCTGCCTGTCTCTATGAATCCCGACGCAATATATGACATCACGGTAAGACAAATAACATTTGGGGGGGATATGTGAGGGAAAATGGATCTTGTAGAACTCCATTTGTTTATTACTTCCTTCAAACACACACTCCCTCTGTCTGAATCAACTAGTGTTGGATCAGTCAGGGTAGTAGTATTAGAAGTAAACACAGGTAGGACTCCTAATGTCACAAAGTTATGTGTGTGTGTACATGTGTGGCTTAGGTGGTGGTGATGGTGGGGGGTTTGAGAGCTCTGAGAGGAAAGTCATCTTTGGCTCTGGCTCTCTCTGCCCGATGGCTCGTGAAGGCCGGGGAGAGAAGGGGGCCTTTGGTTGAAGACAGAGCCCTCTTTCTCCCCTCTGCTGGTAGAGAGAGCCCCCCTACAGGGAGGAGCTCCCCCTACTCAGCTCCAG
Source organism: Sprattus sprattus (assembly GCF_963457725.1). Taxonomy (NCBI): domain Eukaryota; kingdom Metazoa; phylum Chordata; class Actinopteri; order Clupeiformes; family Clupeidae; genus Sprattus; species Sprattus sprattus. The sequence goes on along the minus strand of NC_137921.1, from coordinate 46,703,891 downwards.
CTGTGGCCAGAGGAGCGCAGAGGCCAACCGCAGAACATGGGGAGGCTCATACAGCGCTTCTCTGATACGGGTGGGAGGCACAAGAGGGGCATGGCGGAGGACACACACACACCTTCGGTGGGATGAAGCTTTTTAGGCTGGGCGCCAGTGGAACATGAAAGACAGAGAGACCAGAATAGCCATTTGATCACAGTTCTAAAAGTCCCTGCTATTGATTTCAGGGGGGGTGGGTGTTTATACGTGAACCGGTGTGTGTACTGGTGTTTGTGTGCTTCCGTGTACGTGTGTGTTTGCGGTTGTCTGTATAAAGAGTGTAAGTGCAGGGTGGGTTGGGGCCCTTCGCCCCGGGATAAGGCGCTCTGACAAGGCAATCAGCACGAAACAAATTCAGCAGCCGCGCAGCCTCAGCCCCCTCGTCGCTCAACCTGATGAGCTTTTGAAAAATGGAGAGCGGCCGGAATTGGTTTTGTATGAGGGCCTTCAGATCTGTCTCTTATCAGGATTATTGCCACCTGTCTTCATCGGACACCACAAGTCAGTTTATCTGTCTGCCTTGGCCTCTCTCTGCGCGGGGCTTGAGCTTGTGTGCCCCTGTGAGTCGCAGTACCCCTCTACACTGCTCTCTCTCTTTGAAGTCTCTCAGTCTTCTCACTTCTTTGTCTTTCGTGCCATTTATCATGATCCTTTCATTAATTGCAGTCTTTCCGCCTCTCTGTCCCTCCTATATAATCTTAAGCCTTTATTTCCTCATCTCCTGACTGTCGATCCCTCTTTATTTCTTTCTAGATTTTTCTCTTTTAACACATCTTACTTGTTCTCTCTTTCTCGTCCTCCCTCTGGTCCTGTCTGGCGCTCTCCCACAGAGCCCCTGTGCGCCATACAGCGGGGGTCAGCTGAGTGGCTTTAACCCCAATCTGCTCATCACATTCTTCATGTTTAAATTTTGTCGGGAAAGCTTCATCTGTGTATGAGCGTATGTGTGTGTGTCTGTGAGGGGAAGGGTGCTGGGATGGCAGGTCTTCTAAAGCCCTATTATAAAACCTCATCTGCTCCTGCCTTTTAAATTAATGACAAATAGTGTGCCGCAATCGAGTGAACCTCCATAATCGGATAAGTTACTCAATTCAGATAATGAAAGCTCCGGGAACCTTTGTCTTGGGGACGGTGATATCTCTTGTGATCAATCAAGGAGTAGCCGGAGCACTTTAGATATTCTCTCCCCTCTGATCATTAATATAGCAATAAGAGAGAAACTATTATTTTAAAGCCTCCACAAAAGGATCAATAGAAGTGATCGATAGTCATATTCTATAGTCTAACTGTGTCATGCTCCTCTCACAGAAAGTGTATGAGAGTGTGTGTCTGTGTGTGTGTGTGCGGGAGAGAGAGAAGATATTCAACTTTGCTGCTACAATACACCCATTGTTCACAGAGCCAGGCTTCAAATAGCCCAAGTGAAGGTTGAACCAGAGGGGGTAGCACAGATGAAAGTAATTGGCAAAAGTGACTATCAAGTGGCTTCATGCATACACGACTTTGGCAAGGAGGAGACCTGCTTTGCATCTACACACACAGAAAGAAACACGTTCTCTTTCACACGTATGCACACACACCCTCACAAACACGTGCTTGAGATATATATGACAGCTTTAATTAAAAAAAGAGAGGTGTCCTCAGGGCAAATAGCAGCGGATTGATTAATGAGAGGTTATAAAAAGCATCAGAACTGTCAGTGGAACACATATTGGCCCAAAACAAGGTCTTATTAGTGTTGTTACACAACTCTCAGCTGTGTTGGGACATCAGGGTTATCATTACCGAGAGAGAGAGGCGTAGGGGAAGGCAAAAAAGGGTCAATATACCAGCAAGCATCACGCAAAAGCCCCTCTTCAAACTCTCTCCATCTCTCATAGTCCTCTCCAAATCGCTTCACAGCTCAGGGCATCCAGAGAGGGAAACCAACAGGAACCACAGCGTTTTTTTCCCTTTCTTTTTCTTTCCAGTGGAGAGAGGTGCAAGACGTTTTGTAGCTTAATCAACCACATCACTCTTCTGTTATATTGAGTTTTTTTGAGGACGTTCACTCAAAAGGAGCTTTAAAGGTGGTTATGGCTGAGCCGACCACAGACTGCTTGGGGACATGTGAATTAACCTGTATTGAGTGAAGAAGCCTGTTGTCGCAAGATTTTCTGAAAGTCGGCATGCTGGCCTACTTTGACATACTTGGCAAGATTTTCTGGATTTTGGCAAACCTAGAGCCTGCACCAATGGGGCGTAAGTATGGCTGAAGATGGCGCACTTAGAGCCACCACTAATGGGCCTAAGTATAGCTGAAGAACACGGTTGAATTGGCATTCGAGCGTTGTTGTGAGAAAGAATCCAAGTAATGCTTGGGTGTGTCTTGAGGTGTGTTTGTTGTTGTCTCTGATACTGACATGTGACCTAACCCGTCGGGTATATGGAGGGGGCTGGGTCTGATACCAGACACCACTTGTTTTCTGGAGGTCTTGCTGGTCTAATTCAATGAAACACTGACGAAGGATGGTGTTGACTTGATTACCCCAGTGAAATGCTCACAAAGCTGTTGTTGTTGTTGCTGTTGTTGAGTATTAGTAACAGTATGATGGTTGTAGTGTACCCTGTTATGTTATGATACTTAGGCTAGGTTGCTGGGTATGAATACTTGCATGGAATAGTGAGAGGTTTGTGGGAAGTCCACATTCCATAGCAAAATGAATTTAACACAGTTTCCTGTGTATAACTAAGGAACTGTGTCCTGTGTGAATTGGATTTAACACAACTACAAGGTAAAGTACCTTCTGAGACGCAGTCTGGAGTTGATCTTATGTTTGCTTCGGAGGCACATACTACAGGTATCATCTGTAGAGCTTCAGGCACTCATCAGCTGTGTCTCACTGGAGTATGGCAGGCCTATGGGGTGTTGAGAATGCAAGAGCCATATTAGCCTGGGGTATAACAGGCACAGACAGTTATAGGTTGGATAAGAGGAAAATAACTTTAAATAGTTTAAATTCAAGTTTTTTTTTTTGTGAGGTTCGTAAGTTAATGGGAACAGAGCAATCATCCAAATAAATGTGAACTTTATCCCTCCAAAATATGTAATCCAAAATTGTGGCTTTATGCAAACATTTGCTGGAAGACAAACTCATTTTGAGGAAGGAAAAAAAACCAAATCTAAACAAAACACAATCTTCCCTTGTGTGCGTCTTTGTTTGGCTGAGTGCATCAGACTACCTTATGGCAGTAATTTTGCAAATGATTGGGGCTGATAATTCACTGAGGGATGCAAATTGGAATGATTAACAAAAACACAAATGCATTGGACTGATGAGTGCCTCTCTCTAAATCCCCTCTCTTCCTCTCTCTCACTGGGGCCCTGCTCTACTGAATAGGACATTAAGTGCAAAAGAACAGATGAGAGCGAACTCGATCAATTCCCTATAAATTTCCGTGCCGACTTATATTTGAGTGCGTTTCAAGGGGCACTTTTTATATTACCAAAGCCTTGCTGAGAGTTGCCGCTGTATGTTTGCACTGGTTCGTCTGATTCTTGGCTGTCACCCTTTCTAATGGCAAGTAAAAGCAGGCTGCATCTGGATAAAGCAGCTTGTGTTTTTGCATTTGGGCAACTTACCTCCTTGGGGTAAGGGTATTGAATGGGGTTAGAGATGACTCTAGCTCAAAAAGCTATGAAACCCTTTTTCCTTCATAAAAAGTTGAGACGCAAGAGTAGTCAATGCTTTTGAAGAAGCGCCGTCGGAAAGCGAACACCAAAACAACATCAAATTATCTCTCCAAATACGCCTCGTTCGAGTGAGGCCGGCAATCACATTAATAAATAACAAAGCAAATAATGTTCAGCGCAAATTTCCCTGAAGAATGCGTCTGCCCTTAATCAACTCCTTTTAAGTATGCTTTGATTAAAGCAGAAATGAGTTGTTGTTTCCTCAGGGATGCGTCTTCCAGTGAAGCGTTCTCTTCACTTCATTCTCTTCATTCTCACCCCCCCCCCCCCCTCTCCACCCCCTGTTTTTACCCACACTTCAATCCAGAGTGCTCATGTTGCCGCCCACAGGTATAATCATCCAGAAAATTAATAATCATTTTCCTGGACCACGATAAATCATTCTGCTTTGGACAATTAATAATTGCGGAGAGGAGCAAGATCTATAATTACAATACTTATGATGCATATCGCCAGAATTTAAATCCCGCATTCTCCCAGCTTAATTCATGCACAGGTTGCTGGGCATTAGTGCCCTTTCCGTTTCACTGGAATGTGTTTCAATCAGCAAAATCGCACTTTAAAGCGGTATGCCACTTGATTAATTCTGTCAAAATAAGCTGCGCGACAGAAACGGTGCTGGAAAAGTTTGCAAAGCGGTGAGATAAACACTTTTTTTATTCTGCTAGCCAAGACTCTTCCAGGCTTCCAAAATGAGCATTTAAGTAAGGAAATATTTACATGACTCGCCTCCATTTGTGGCATGTGTGTTCCTAATCAGCTCAACTGTCAGCTGGTCTTGAGCACAAAACCAATTTCTACCCAGCACATACCACAAGGCCAACATCCCATAGATGACACAGATGCAATGGCAGTCTCTGCAGATGTGCCTTGCAGGGTGAGGTGAGGTGATTTGGTGCAGGCATCTCTTTGGCCGGGGCCCTCAGATGGCCCCGGGAGCTGTGGGCCTCGTGGAGGCCGCTGTTGTCTCGGAGTGTGCAGTTGGAAGTGCCACTCAACAAATTAATTTCCATTTTTTGATGGAATTTCGTTAATAGCCTCTTCACCCCCCCAAACCAAGCACATTTGATCTGCTCCCAAAGTGGACCTTTGTCCTTTTTCACAGAGACCTTCTGTTCACACGCAAACACATGGAGGCACACACACACACACACACACACTCTGACAGATACAGACACACAAATTAAAACATCTCATTACTTTTGTTGTGAAGAACACTCATCACAATCCAATCCTCCCAGGAAAGTGATAAAGCTCATGAGAGAGACAGAGAGAGAGAGAGAGAGAGAGAGAGAGAGAGAGAGAGAGAGAGACAGAGAGAGAGAGAGAGACAGAGAGAGAGAGAGAGAGACAGAGAGAGAGAGAGACAGAGAGAGAGAGAGAGAGAGAGAGAGAGAGAGAGAAGCACCTCATCTTGTGCAAAACTCCTAGGTAAAGCAGCCTTTACCCAAGAGGTCAATGAGAAGAACGGCCTAAACACATACACACACACACACACACACACACACACACACACACACACACACACACACACACACACACACACACACACACACACACACACACTCGAGAGGAGACCCCTTACTGTGAGTGGAAATCAATTCAATTCAAAATAGCATGATAATCTCAAGCTTAACAGACTCATTTTCTCCCTAATAATAAGGCCGAATAAGGCTCTTTGCATAGGTTCTCAGGAGTCTGCCGCCATTCATCCATCGCCACTCTATAGGCTGATTATTCAATTGTTCTCCAATCCCCTTTTCCCGTGATTGCAGCCTTTTCTCTTTTTGATTGCTGATATGCCCGTCTGAAAAGATTCCATGATTTATAGGGAATGAACGCTGCATGAAAATGTGTGTCAAACTACCTCCATGGTTGCAAAAGAAATTTAGATGTGGAGGTTGGGCAATTATGATTGTTCGAGAACAATGCAATTCATTACACCTCAATGAGACCCATTGTGTTCATGGTTAGGACTACTTAATTTAACAAGCTTTTCAAAACAGTTTTTTTTATTTCTATGAAAGGTTGACAATTCACTGGTAGTGATTGCTAAATTTGCTGACTATGTCAATGTCAAAATGACAATTGGCAGAATTTCACGTCTTCTTCAAGTATTGTAAGAACTCAAACAAACAAGTGATGGAGTTAAACGTGTGCTTTAGCCTCATTGTATGTATGCACTGCTACTTTGAGCAATTTCTGTGCAATTGTAGGCCAAATATTTGCATACAACACAACCATGGCTACAATAGTTTAGGAGCACACCTAAAGACAAAGAAGAAATATGAATAATTTGTAAACTGCTGTAAATAACAATACAAAAATTAAGCCTAAAAAGCATGTATTTGTAATCTGAGAATTACCTTAAATACTCTATATCAGTGAAACACAGATACGCCACAACCTATGGTGTGCAAGTCAGGCTTATAAATAAACAAGTATAGCTTGGAGAGAGAGAGAGAGTGAGTGAGAAAGAGAGAGCGAGAGAGAAAGAGAGAGAGAGAGACAGAGAGAAAGAGAGAAAGTGTGAGGGAGTGAGTCAGTGTACGCAACACAGAGCCATTGCCAATCCAAGTTGTATTGTAGCAGACTGGCCAGTAAGCTTAACTCGTCATGCATTTATTTCCATCTGTGTCTTTGAAAGAAGAGAAAGGTGTAGACAGACTATGGTGGGAGGAAAAGGAAGGATATGTCTTTTTACTCAGAGATAGCATGTTGCTTTTTGCAAGGGCCTGGCTTGTTTTAACGATTACAGCAAGATTCTGACAAGGCTGGTTCTGTGAACAGGCCATAGGAGTGGAGGAGAGGGGGGTGCTGAGCGGAGGAGATGGAGACTATCAGAACAGCTCGTCATTAGATCTCCCTCCGCTGGATGAAATTAATCAGCGGAGGGAACCGCGGGAGGACGGGGGAATGTGTATTTAAGTCCGGGACATCAAACGCAACCGCCGTCTGAAAAGCTCTGGCCTTTGTAGAGCTTGTTTGCACTCCTCCAGCCATTCAAAATGTCAAACGTATTTACTCCAACATCAAGAGCATTGCGGCCTTCCTCTTCTATTTGTCAACACTGGTAGCCACTGAAACGTGACTTGGGAAGAAGGAGAGGGGGGAAAAAAAACGTTAAAAGGAGGAATTCCAGATTAAAAAATAAATAAAAATGCAAGCCTACTCTGAGGAAGAAACCATGCCGACCACTTCAATGCTGTTGAATTTGGTCGCAGTGGGCAAATGAGAATGCTTAAAGTGCTAGGAACACACCATTCGGAGTCACAGGCACAGAATGGTGGTCGCTGTGTGTGCCGGCTCTTTCCCCGGCTCCCCTGGGTCTCGGTGGGCCCTTTCTGCTTTGTTGTTCTTGTCTGAAGACCATTCTATTTCACCCCGTCTCTCAAAGCTACCCAGAAAAAAAAAACACTCAAGTGATGGGGCACATTTAGGTCAAATAAAATCAATTCATGACTTCTCTCTAATGAAACTTTTTTTTTTTTTTTTTTTAATTTCAGCAGCTGCGGAAATAGCCAATTATTTCTTCTCACTTGCTCTTCCAAAGTCTGATGGGTGTAACAGATTGAGGTGTGTAAAAGTCTGTGTGTGTGTGTGAAAGAAAGGGAGAAAGAGAGAAACACTGTTAGATAGTGTGTGTGTGTGTGTGTGTGTGTGTGTGTGTGTGTGTGTGTGTGTGTGTGTGTGTGCGTGTTTGTGTGTGTGTGTCAGCAGGAGGTCAGGGCAGGGCAGGGGGGTGAGTTGGCACTTCATTTTCTGATTAACTATCTGCAAGCCGATGGTCACCACTGCAAACAGGTGATGGCTGCTAATGAAAAGAAAACAACTCCCCCTCCCATCCTCAGGCTGCTCCTGCAGGACTCCTAATGCCCCTGTCTCTTCGAGGCTAGGGCTAGCCACTCATGCCTATTAAGGCTCAGCTTTCCTGGAGTGTCTAAAGATTTCATTAAGCACTCACCAGGAAGCCCCACTCACAGAGGAGGCCAGGGGACCACGCAAACACACAATTTCACAGCTAGCTCTTACAGGGGCTACTGTAATTCTGTGTGCTGTACAACATTAGTTACATTTGCGGTTTACAGAAAAAGCATAGCTCTGTGCACCTTTGTACCTGTGAGTCACTTGTCCGACTTACAGTGTCTCTGGTGTTCCTAAACAAGGCATTTGAATGTTCAGTAGCATACATACACCCATTCAATTGTCAGGACATGACAAACACATCTTGTGTCTGTGTCCCGTGCCAACACAGGCCTCGGGGGCCATCCCTTATGGGGCTCGGAGGTTGTCTTTCCTATGTTTCCTGTCGAACACCAGGGGTGGAGGTGTTGGCAGGCGTCCACGAGAATGGAGGGGAAGCAGTGGCCTGAGCCTGGCAGAAGGACAGCCTGACGTGGAGGGGATGGAGAGAGCAGGCTGGTCGAACACTACTGGCCATATGGTCCAGCATATGTGGGGCTAACCACAGGATGGGGCAGCAGAACACTTCAGGAGGGAGAGGAAGGGTAGGAGGGGGTAAAGAGGAAAGAGCTGGGAGTGGGAGAAACAGACTGACAGAGAGAGAACGAGAGAAAGCAGGACAGAGACAGACACAAGGTTCGTATGAGGAGAAGTGAGGGGGGGGGGGGGGGGGGAGTAAGAAAGAGGCAAGGTAATACATGATGGTCATTGGCAGAAGGACAGACTTGAGGAGGAGACGAGGCAGGAAATTAATTTTGTGAAAGAGAACAGGAATGCAGAAGGAAAGACAGATGACACAGAAACATGTCAGAGAGGGAGGAAGAGAGACACACAGGAAGGACACACATGTACTTAAACCCCCCAGCCTGTCACCAGTCGCCTCGATCTTCGGCCACGAGCCCCTGCACTCTGAAGGCTGACTGACGCACTCCAGGGCCGGTGATTTATTCGTCCAAGCCGCCGTTGCGAGCCTGTCGGAGTTTGTCACGTTAGGATCCTAATTAAAACTGTTAATCACAGATTCCTGTTTGTTCAGCACAGCGTGTGAAATGAAAAATGCGATCAAATTATTCACTAATGCTCGTTCTCAGACAGGTAAGCTTGCATACCCCCAAGCGTCAATACGCGCAGCAAACTCCGCAAAAAGTTTCTCCCCGACCAAGCTTATGAACACCTCGAGGCCTTGTCTTTTTACATTAATCCCCCTCCAACTGCACACACACACACACACACACACTCTGGCACACACTCTCTGGCACACACACATCTGTAATGTTAAATGACTTCCCACCAAGTATTTTAATTTTCTGCATTTAATTTAAAAGATAATCTAACTGCTTTATCTTTATTTAACAGCTCCCTGCCACAAGTTTTACTTCCTCACACAGAATACTGAGAAGATCCGAGTCATAAGGTTTGCCATCATGACTATACCTGCTTATGGCTTAGACTGATTTACGGATGAAGAAAAGAAACAAACTAAATATACAGATTTCACAAGCCATTCCGGGCCTTTTAAAATCCAATCCAAGTCATCAGAGATGCAAGGATGTCAATATGATCAAATGGATTTCTGCGTTGATTACTTTCACGATTCATAGAGGGCCCTCTCCTCTGTTTATTTAGAAGAAGACATTTACAATCCTGAGGCAGTGTTTTCAGGAAAAGCTTCCTGCTCTGCCATTTGTTTGTCTGTTTGTACGTTTGTTTGTTGTTGTTGTCTCTGCCTTTAAGCTAACAAGAGGTGCTTGTACACTGAGTACACTCAACATCAGCTCATAACCCTGTCACACACACAAGAAAGAGAGAAAGGCTGAAAGAAAAAGAAGGGGGAAGAGAGAAAGAGAATATGTATAGAGGAAGACAAAGACTCTGAGAGGAACGACACGGAGATCAAGAGAGAGAGAGAGAGAGGGGCAGGAGAACACAAATGCTTTTGTGCCGCCTGCTGTGAAGACCCTATTAAACACTAGGAGAGAACCAGCGGGCAGTCGATCTACAGATCGCTGCAGGCCCCTTTGATGTAGCTGTCAGATAACTCAGCTCCAGAGGAAAATGATGGAAAATCATAAAGAAGTTTGACTGGACAAGCGCCATATCCCCCCTTTGAAAAGGGGTGATGGAAGCCTTTCCTTTCTGATGAGGGAGAAGGGTTGGCATTTCTGCCGCTGCTTCTCACATGATTGCTGCGTGTCCTTTTGTCCCACCTGTGGACAAAAAAAAAATTCTCCCCCCCCCCCCATTTTGTACTTCAAATACTCCTTCAAACAGCCTCTATGACGCAGTCCAATTCACATCCACATTACTGCTCCTCTGCTTATCTCTAAATCCCAATATCATGTCCTTTTCAAATTTCCCCTCAAATGGCACACTGCTTGGAAGTATCACAGACACGAGTCACAATAGTGACACCTCTCCCTCGATGTCCTTCTCTCTTTTTCTCTGTTCTCCATCAGTTCATTCTCCTTCCATTAAGGCAGCACACCAATTTCGATCCAGTCCTCTGCTACGAGCAACCCCAAAACAGCCGAGGCTTAAGCCTTAAACCGCACCAGTGAGAGGAGACTCTAAGCCTCCTGCCTCCTGAATGAATTACACAATAGGTTAGTGGTTCCTTCTGTGTTTATCTCAGCATCCACACCACCCAGGAGAGTCTGCCTGCCTTTTTAAAATGACAAGAGACAACGTGACTACTTACAGACTGGTTTATCTGAGGCAATACTGACTATGGGACAGGGTACATTTATCTCACACAAATATCAGACACTCACCGCTAACCAGTGAGCCATGGATGGTATCGGGTCGAAATTGCACTTCCAATGTCAAGATTTCTCCCTCTTTCTATCTTTTTTTTCTTTCTCTCTGTCTCCTTCAGTCAGACAGATACTGTGTAAATAAAGTCAAGGTCCTGTCCAAACAGCTGTTGTGAAATAAATGATATGGTAATTCATCAGCTTACCAATGGAATTGAAAATAACCTGGTTTGGAGTTTGAAGAGGTGTTTGTGTGTTTATATGTGTGTGCATGCGTAGGGGGTGTCCATATAGGTAAGACCACATCTCATTTGTCTGGCTAATTAGTCCTAGGATGGGCCCAAAGTTTCACCCTGCATTGTTGCTAATGAGCAAACGAACACTACCTTCCCACCGCAGCCAATTCATCATAATGTGCCCCTATGCCAGTGCCAAATCCCAGCTATTTGGAGCAGACCTTTCAGCAGGGAGGTAATTGCTGGTTCTCCACCTCTCGCACTCATGGTCATCTCAACCTCACAGAAAGGGTGCAAGAATAGGCCGAAAAGCAATGACAAGGTCACTCTTGAGTGAATGTCAGGGAATTCAGCTAGAGTTAGACGGGCAGGCACACATAAGGTTTTCCTCTGATACTTCAGAATCCAACATGCTGGTGACCTAAGCTTTCAACCCACGATACAATGCATTGGACTTTTGACATGCAGATACAAGGCCTTTGGATGTTGATGCCATGACCTGGAGGTTAGAGAAGGTGTGCTTGGCAAAAAAGCAGGAAAGTGGTCAAGCACCCACTCTGACCCACAAAGAGACAGACTGATGGATGTGAGCCATTTGTGCCTCCAGCTGTCTTGTTAGGGTGCCTCACTTTTGACATTTAGCTGGAGTCAGACAAAGGTTTGTTACATAACATCACTGAAAGAGCCACTAATGAAGCAACATAATGTAGGAGGCTGCCCCTAATTTAAGCTGGTCTGCGAAGCCTTTAAACAGAAGGAAACCAATCTAATAATAATGGAGTGACAAGGAATGCGGGGACCCAGCAGTCTGGACGCAGGTGAACTACATGTAGATGAAGTACGTATGTGATGGTATTGAAAGAAAAAATGTTTCTCAAAGGATATTTCTCAATTTGTTTACAAACTCCCCTGATGTGCAATGTGCAATTGAGATTATGCTTGTGTATGTACAGTGTATATACAGCCGTGGAAAAAATTAAGAGACCACTTCAAAATTATCAGTTTCTCTGGTTTTACTATTTATTGGTATGTGTTAAAGTAAAATGTACATTTTTGTTTTATTCTATAACCTACTGGCAACATTCCTACCAAATTTCAAATAAAAATATTGTCATTAAGATCATTTATTTGCAGAAAAATGACAATGGGTCAAAATAGCAAAAAAGATGCAGTGTCTTCAGATCTCGAATAATGCAAAGAAAACAAGCTCATATTCATTTTTAAACTACACAATACTAATGCTTTAACTTAGGAAGAGTTCAGAAATCAATATTTGGTGGAATAACCTTGATTTAAAATCACAACTTTCATGTGTCTTGGCATGCTCTCCACCAGTCTTTCACATTGCCGTTGGGTGACTTTATGCTACTCCTGGCGCAAGAATTCAAGCAGCTCGGCTTCTTTTCATGGCTTGTGACCATCCATCTTCCTCTTGATCACATTTCAGAGTTTTTTTTATGGGATTCAGGTCTCGAAATTGGGCTGGCCATGACAGGGTCCTGATCTGGTGATACTCCATCCACACCTTTACTGGCCTGGCTGTGTGGCATGGAGCATTGCCCTGCTGGAAAAAACACTTCTCAGAGTTGGGGAACATTGTCAGAGCAAAAGGAAGCAAGTTTTTCTTCCGGGACAACGTTGTACTTTGCCTGGCTGAGGTTTGTAAAAGACCATAAGGATTGAACCAAAGCGGACTGGAGGGTCTCCTAGTTCGTCTTCTCTGATGAGTCCAATTTCACAGTAGGTGCAAGACTCTGTGGCTTGTAGGCCTCTCCAGGTCTCCGTCTAACCATCAGATGACCATGTGTTGGGCAAAGCTGAAAATTGGACTCATCAGAGAAGACGAACTAGGAGAACGCTACCAAACACCAGAGCAAAACAACTTACCAAACTTAGAGAGGTAGAACGTTTTCCTATCTAAAGATCACAAGGGGGGAAGAAACTTTCATGATCTCAGCACGAGACGGAATAAAACCATAATGCTTAGCCTCTTTCTTGGCCTCTTGCGCAGCCAGGAAGATTGATTTGTTCTGGTTTTTGGGCCCTAGACATAGAGAGGTCTGTGAACACTTGCCACAGGTCACCTCTCATTTCCTGAAAGCAGCTCCACATTGTGAAAAGAAATAAATTGTACCACACAAATCCAATAATATGCCTGAATAATAAATACGACTAATATAGCATTCAGAAATTAAGATTTGAACATATTGAGTATATTAAGGTAGGAGCACGGTTTGCTATTTAATTAAAATATGCACGGAACCAGACAACCTCTGACTGCAATTTAGGTGGTAGAGGCAGCGCCCTGTAAGTGGATTGCACTTGAAGTCAATTAATTTAGATTGATGGAGGGAAACCAAACCTGCGTACTTGAGTTATTTGTGCAATTCAGAGATGTAATTTGTTTACCGTCATAGGACAGAAGGAGACATGCTTTTTTCTCTCTGTTATGTTGGTTACATACAAGAGCATTTATGGGGGCCATGGTGTGTCACACATCTAAACAAAAACAAGAAGGTCAAACATGTACCAAATACTGTAGGTCGGGCCGGGTTTTGTGGATAAAAGCTTGTGCTGTTAAAAGACCAGGGGTATATACAGTACATGGCAAGATTCCTAGCTAGGCTTTTGTGGGGTGTATCAACAGCTCTGTGCATAAACCTGTGAGTGTCTCTGCAGTTGCTTTAGGTTAAAGTCTACATGATCCAACAGTGACATATATTTATAAAGGTTAAACCTTTGAACCAACACGGCAAAGCAACATGATGCCCATCTACGAGGAGCCTCGGGCTAACCTACCTCCCACACACACTAACACAGGCAGCTGCACACACACACACACACAAGCACGACGCACACACATACACACACACACACACACACGCACCATCCAGACACTGGAGTTTAGCGTGGCTGACCTTTAATTTCTCTCAAACTGCATTCAGCTGCATGGAGCAGTGGCTTTGTGGTGCACAGAAGGCTGGCCCAACCCACCCCATGATACTGCCGCCTGATTGTTGCTGCTACAGACTGGGGCATTATCTCCTCTCACTGCAGCTTTTTAATGACTTCCAATTGAGGGCGAGAGAGACTGAGAGAGAGAGAGAGAGAGAGTGAGAGAGAAAAAGAGAGAGAGAGAGAGAGAGAGAGTGTGTAAGAGAGGCCCTTCTCAGCCGATAGGGCCTTTCGAATAGCATGAGACGCGAGGTTATCGGTGCACTACACTCTGGCTGTAACTTGCAATTAACTCGCCTCCTCCATTTTCATTACACAATTATTCATTAATGTCAATTTAATTTTATGCATTGTTCTACATGACCGAAGGCTGATTACCAGGCCCCTGCTCTCCAATATCCTGAGTTAACTAGTGCCAGGCTCACTCGTAGGCTCGCTAATTGCAATTTAGCCCCAGACAGCACCTCCCTTGCACCGTCCGGGCCCTTAATGGAGCAACTGATTTCCAGACAGGTAACGATTGGAAAGACAAAGAGCCTCTCCAGCAGAATGAAAAACAAACGCCCGGCCCCGCTAAGCTGTTTTCTTTGCGATAGCATGCGGGTGCGAAAGTCCCTTTGTGTTAATACAGGCGGAGGGATAAGTGGCAATATGTTTGGTGTTTCTATTCACTTCATATCCCATTTGTCTGCACATTTCTCTTCACCCACGTAGTAATAATAATAATAACTGGAAGAATCTGTCCCGACTTGACGCCGTAGTAACCTAGCCTGACGCGTTATTATGGTAATGGGATAGATATTCGAAACGTTTTCATCCCCTCGAAAAACCTGCCGCAATGGTGATAATACCGGCAACAAACAAAGGTGGATGTTAAGGGGGAGAAAGTGTTTGGGTTTAATTACATAGCTGTGAGAGGTGTGAAAATGGAAAAATTCAACCTAACCGAACGCAGACAGATTCTTGCAAATAAATAAATAAATAACGAGATGGAGTGGGAGGTAGGATGGCACAATCGCACAGACGTGACAGTAACCTACTCATCCCGTGGATGAATGGAACAGCAGTGCTCTTGGACACTGCATAGCACAAAAGTTTATTTCAATCCGTTTCACACAACTGTGAAATGAGCATGCAGTAGTTTGTCTCACACAGTAATCACAGTCTGGGTAAATACCCCTTAAGAATAACTATTTGCGGGCAATCTCATTCTTCTGTTTTACCATTAGCAGGGCAATTTATATAATGAGGCCCTATGTGAACTTTGAGTGTTGCAGTTTTAATTGCTGTGCGTGCCTGTTGTGTTTGTGTGTGTGTGTGTGTGTGTGTGTGTGTGTATGTGTGTGTGTGTACACGCCGGAAGTATTTACATAATCATATTGAATTCAGATTTATAATTAAGCTGAGTGGCCAGCTGTACAACCTTGTGGATAGAGCGATGCATAACGGTGGTAAATAACAGTGTATTAGAATGTCGCTTGATGAAAAATAGATCAAACGATCCAAATGCTTTTGTGTCCTCATGTTTCGCTGGCATTGTGACAATTCCCCTCCCTTCTCCCTCTGTCTCTCCTTCTTTCTCTTTGTCTCTTATTCTCATTTTCTCTCTCTAACCTTCCAGCAGTCTGCCTATCTGTCGCCCCCCCCCCCCTCCACACACACACTTTTCTTTGATTTATCTGCCTAATTCGGAAGGAGTGATTGTGGCAGGCGACGTAAACAATCTCTCTCTTTGTCACTTCATACAAACATGGGCCTTCACCTGCTGCAACCAACAGGAGGAGTAGGGAATCAAACCTGCTCTCCTTTTCTCAGGTGTGCGGCAGGCCCCAAAGTAAACCTTATCAGTTCTGGAGAGGCACATCCCTCCAAGCGTCTATTCCCTCCCCCCTTCTCAAAAAAAGGCTGTCATTAACCTTTCACTTGCATCCAGCTGACGGCAATCAGGTGCTGCCATCGCAGGCTTTATTTAAGCATTAGAACAACTGCCATGAATTTTCTCCTCATATCCCCTCCAGGTTCCACACCGTAACCCTCTCTCTCTCTCCCTCTATTTGGAGGGAAGAAAGGAGGGGCGTGTCGTATCTCCCCATGATAATGAAATCGCCCTGTTTTGCTGTTCTGAAGCAGGAAATCGTTTCACACCGAAAGTGTCGCACCAAGTTAGGGAGCGGCCTCATATGGAAGTGTGCAAAAAAGACTGAGGAGAGATAACAGGATCAGGTCGAACGGTGTTCAGCAACACACCTGGTAGGCAAAGGGGGTTGCATGATTAAAGCGTGTAAATTTGAACGGACCCCAGGGGCCAAATGGACCTCGCCTTTCATGCATTAAGATCCACATCAAAGTGGATCTCGGGCAAGTATCCTCAAGGCGAACATGTTCAAAGCACAGGCCCCCTTTTCTTTTTGAATTCCATTTTATGCTTGTTGTCCATATTATGTACCTTGACTAAGGCAGGCGTGATTCACCTGCAAGAAAGAGGATGGCTTAAAGAGGTATATCTGACACCAAATGAGGACACCTACGAGAAGCAGAGAGAGAATGAGAG
Source organism: Sprattus sprattus (assembly GCF_963457725.1). Taxonomy (NCBI): domain Eukaryota; kingdom Metazoa; phylum Chordata; class Actinopteri; order Clupeiformes; family Clupeidae; genus Sprattus; species Sprattus sprattus. The sequence continues at coordinate 46,687,667 of NC_137921.1, read as the reverse complement.
AAATAAAAGAGGAAGAAGAAACAGAGGTCTGATTCATTTGCCCCCCCCTCCTTTGTTGTTCAGCCACTGAAAATGATTTTCTTTCTCTCCATTTTTTCCCCCCTTTTTCCGAGGACCTTTTGTAAGCAGCAGGGCAGTAATTATTGACCATTTTCAGAGGAAGCATAATGAAGGCCTCAAAAAGAAAATTAGATAATAAGCATCAAATATGAAAAGAAGGAAAAGAGAGTGCGAGCTAGAATCTTAATTTAGAAAAGAAAGAGATTTGATTAGCATGACCAAAGGTTTACAACATCTTGTTTGAATATAATAGATAGTAATTACTTTCATATTGAATCGAGTTCACTTCAGAGCAAATTATTCAAATGAGAAGATGAAATGTATCTGGATTAAAATGAATATGACAGTTGTGTGCTTTCAACTTTTTTTCCTTTTTTCCTTCCTCAGCGTGACTAAATACAACTCATTTGCAGTGCACATAATAATGTGCTGACTGCCTTCATGGTTTAACTCCCAACTCAGCGTGCTTAAAAGGGAAGCAGGACAACATAATATTGATCCCTTTGTTATTGACTCAGGAAAGAGCTTTGTTTGTTCTAATGAGAACTCAACAGATATCCAAATTTCTACGGCAGAAAACACAGAGGAGAGAAAAACCAAGACAATGCGGCTGAACAAAAACACTGAGCAACAATACATCTCAGAAAACACACACAACAAAAAAAGTAAGTTTGAGAAGAATCTGGCTGAAGCCTTCTTAGTAAACGTAGCAAATGGAAGAGTGTGAACAGTTAACTAGTGACTCTGTCACTACTTGAATGTGCGCTTGGATTTAAACTTTTCCGTTCTCTCCCCATCACAGCTATGGACACTTGGGGCCCTATCTTGCCGATCAGAAACGCAAGTAGGACGGCGCCAAGCGCAAGTAGCTGTGTGGGCGGCTCTATGGCGCAGTTGCTATTTTAACGGCGGAAAAAACACACTTGCGTCCAGCGCAAGTGTCAAAAGGGTTGGTCCAAAGGAGGTTACTCAGCCATAGGTGTGGTTTGGGCGTAATATGCAATAAACCAATCGGAGCGTCATTTCACATTCCCTTTAAGAGCGAGAAGCGCATAGTCCATAGCGGCTTGTTATTTTGATGGCGGAATTACCTGGTGGAAGACCGGAGAAGTTCACAGCCGAGGAGACCGACGTGAGATTTACACCAATTTTTTGGCAAGCCATATATAATTACAAGGAAAATAAAGTATTTACCACTTGAGGAAATGATTGTGAAATCCATATCCAAGATATTTTAAAAATAAGCATACATGTAGCCTACACATTGACCCAAATGATTCAGGTTAATTGAAGCTGCGTGACATTTGATTTATTGTATGGCTTTGTAGAAAGCCGGGAGATAGATATATATGGGGATGCGAGAAACCCTCCAAAAGTAAGCAAAGTCAAGCAAGCATGTCAAGATATTGCCGTGATTGTTTCTGCAACGGGGCACCCGAAAACGTTGCCGAAAACGCTATAATGACGTCCGGAGACGTGGGACATCCAAGCTGGAAGGTAACACACGTTCTCGTGCCTTCACGGGAGGTGGATCTGCCTCGACCCAGGATCTGACGGCAGCAGAGGACATCGCCACGTCTACCCTCAGGCCTGAGGGCGTGCAGGGATTTGGGGGCATGGAAATCGGCACCCAAGCCAGTGCACCAGCTGACCAAACCCAAGGTACATAAATAAAGTCCACATACACAGAGATGAGTTTACAAGATTTATAATAATACTGGCATTAAATAAATGCAACAAAGCCATACAATAAATCAAATGTCACGCAGCTTCAATTAACCTGAATCATTTGGGTCAATTGTGTACGCTAGATGTATGCCTAGTTTTTAAATGTCTTGGATACGGATATCACAATGATTTCCTCATGTGGTAAATACTTTATTTTCCTTGTAATTATATATGGCTTGCCAAACAATTGGTGTAAATCTCTCGAAGACGACAGAAGTAAAGTGTAGCCTACAGGTCCTATACTGTGCGGGCAAGCACATGCGCCCTTAAAATAGCGTTCTGAATACGCGTTACAGACTTTAGACATTGCGCCTCACATTAGACCAGCTTTTTTTTGGTCAATGGCGCACGGCGCACGGCGTTGTTTTGAAAACTGCAAAATACCACTTGCGCCAGAGAAACGCCTTCTCTGTTCCGCCCCCGCCCATGTCGGCGCAAGTTCATTTCGAAGCGGACCTCTGGAGGGAAAATCGCGCTGTGCGCCGGGTGCAAGATAGGAATGATACTTGCGTCGGTGACAATGCCACTTGCGCTGGGTGCAAGATAGGGCCCTTGGCCTCTGTTTAAATCTCAGGCCCACGGTGCTGTGTTACGCTAATTTAAATACAAAGATAGAGGAGTGCCGGCCTAAGGCTTAGGGTTGCGCTGGAAAGGTATTTGGTAGGGAAACTTTGTAGGTACCTCCACATTTCCACAGATATTCTGCTTGGTGAAAGCCGCCTGTTGTAATCCCTTATTCCACCTTTCATATTTCCATAAATTACCAAAACAATAAGCACTAGTTATCAGTGTCATGAATCTTCAGGCTTTCTAATTGACTTGCACGGGGGCTTCCATGAATAATGAATTAAATAGGTATTGAATTGATGAATATTCACAATGCTAAGATTGTTCAAAGCCGTTGCATTTATAAGATCATTTCAGGTCAGGGAGGGACAGAAGAGAGAGAGATACTTCATAGATATTTATTTGACTTTAATAAAGTATTTTACAAAAAGTGCGGCAAAAGAATCTTTAGTGCTCACATCCTTTTATACATAGTCTAGAAATGACATCCTTCAACTTAGACCAAACAAAAGCAGTAATAGAGACACCGATCAAAAGGCCTGAATGCACATACAGAATGAAATCATGCACACCGATGTAAAAGGCAAGAATAGGAAGAAGATATGACATGATAATATATGAAAGCTATGTTTTTTTTCCAGGGTTAAAAGTTTAAATGGTTTAATTGTTTATGTCTGACCTCAATTTGTATTTCCCAACTAGACAACTCAGTTGAATGTGCAGACGAAAATCTAAGTGGGTCTGCACTCTGGACATTGTGCATTAATTTTCAATTTAAATTCCATGTGAAATGCAGGTGCTGTACACATCAGTGCACGCCTTAGGCTTGCCCTTAGGACATCTATACAATGGCCTAATACAATTTGTGAAAAAATAAGATGGCACTTTGTTTTACTTCGTCTGACTTAGTAGGTTGCAAATAGAGTTGCTGAAGTTGCTGTTATGCTTCATCACCAGACATCATAAAACTTTGCCATGAAACCCATTGTAACGTAGAATTTCAAACCTCTATTGAGCCCAGTTGAGTTCTTTTTATTTAGTTTCTGTGTGGTTACACTTTCAAGCCATTACTGGAGCAATTAAGACAACTTGACACCAGGAGTTAGCTTCCCCTGCAGTAGCCATCAATGGTCTTGGCCCAAGGTTGAAGGACATCTGAGTAAGAGAGTCTCTGATCCTGTATCTAAGCTCATATTTGAATGAGTATCTACGCTATTGTTTATACAGATGTAAAAAAAAACACCCTCTCTGAAACAAATGTGAAAGAGAAAGTCCATTAATTCATTAGGCTATGCCTTCATCTGCACGCACTCCCCCACCCTCCAAAACAACAACTTTGAAAATTGCAATCTCCGCCACACCTGTTGCAAATTAAGGCACGCTGAGCCCATCAATCACATCGCATTGATAAGTGTCAGCGGTGCCCGGCGAAGCGGGAGTGTGTCACAACGTCCCCGGTTAATTCATGCGTTCCTCCATGTCTGTCCTAATGTGTGCTCATTTAAAAAGCCTGTTGTCGCAAACATTCGCAGCCCACAAACACAATGTTTAATCAGAGCCAGGGTGGGCTGGTAATAACACATAATCACGGAAAACATTACGGTCTGGGTTTGGGCTGGCAGCAACGATACCCTGCACTAAAGAGACAGCGGCCTTTTGAGTAAGTCACATTTCCAAAAGTCAAATATTTCGCTGTCACTATTATGATTTTTTTGACCCACTTTTTGAACTGAACCACTGCAGATGTACAAGTCTGCACAAGTTTGAGATCTGTTTAATGAGTTCACATTTCAATAAAGATGATTGCGATCTTAGTAATTCTTTGCAGAGCCGATGCTATCAAAGAGCAGACATCAATAAGAGCATTTGCCGGCCGCGGCTCTCTCTAAAAATGTCACAGCCTTCATGGCCTGACCATACCATATATTTATACCAGTGCCCTAACAATACCAGCGGAAGGAAAAAAACACACATTTCTCGAAGAGCAATTTGGATAATTATGTTAGGCAATGACCTTGTTAAAAATAATTAGATTTCCATCTCAGAAAATGTTCTTGGGCAAAGAAGCTGTAAAGCGTCCCTACTGTCAGTGTCGCTGTCTGTTACTCTACGAGAAAGAGGGGGAGAGAGAGGTTGAGGGGAAGAGGGCACAGAGAAGACTCATAAAAGTGACTCGCTCCAAGCAAAGGCTTTCGTCTCATTCCACGGCCTGATTCCCCTTCACCAACTGTCTTTGAGCTTAATTCTAGTTGACGAGAATAAATCATTCCTCCATTTTTGGAGCCTGAAAGATTAAAATGGCAGAGAAGACACAAGGGGAGGGGGAGGTGGAGGGGAGTAAAGACATGTGCATTTGTACTGGAAGAATAAAAGCCACTGGTTTTGCTGCATGTGTGTGTGGTTGTGTGTGTGTGTGTGTGTGAGAGAGAGAGAGACAGATAGAGCGAGAATACTAACTTCCCAAATCATCATTAACTCAGAACTGTCCCCTGCTTGAGGAGATCCACGGCGCTTGAATGCACACAGTAAGCTGAGCGGGCTAGGCTAAATTAGTGGGCCGGCCGAATGGGCACGCATTTCTCATGTCCACGCGACTGGCCCACATGACCAGGAGAATCAATTTAGATCTGGGGGAATCACTGCCCCATACATTCACACACACACACACACACACACACACACACACACAAACACACACACACACACACACTCACACAAACACACACACATACACACACACACACACACACGCCTGCTCGTCTGACTATGTCAGCCCTGTTGAGGTCTTCTGCTGGTGACAATGCAGATAATGAGGAAAGCCCCATCCAGTCTGATGGTTCTGAAATTCATTTGCCTGTATGTCGCCCAGCCTCCCTCCATCAGCACCACCACCTCCACCACTCCCCCATCCCTTCTTTTAATTTCCTTTTATTTCTGTTTTAATTAAAAGCCAGTTAAAATGTACCCCTGGCTGCACAGTGTAGCAGAAATGAATGGAGAGGAGCCTGAGGCTAAAATAAGTCTTCGGGAGGAACTTATAATAATGGGAAAGACTCTATGCTAAACATGAATCGAAAACTATGAGACACTGCACACACAAGTGAGACAATGTAGCCACCTTTGCATTTAATCCGAGTTGCCAGTTGCGAGTTGTAATTTCAGTTCCAGTCTGGCCATTGGCCCCAACTGACAACTTGATGTTGTTTTGTGACCATCTACTTTCCAACAGACAGTTAAGGGCAGTGACTTTCTGAACAAACTAAAGCCTGTGCAAGCTGTGATGACTTGCAGCAAGGTGGCATCGCTAGGTGTCGCCTCTAAGGGGCCAGGTTCTTGCAGCAGCACTGTGCATCTCTGATGAGGACACCCCTCAGTGGCTCAGTTCTGCAGTTGGGATTAGCCCGCTGATTGTCCCCAAGGGTTTTTGTTCAAATGTATTCAAAAGGCCCATTTAGTTTCACCTCCTGACAAGGTGTGAATACATGATGCCTGGCATGATAGATGGGCCAACCTGTCCTAATGGTGCCTCAAACTGTGCCCACTAGAGCAACACTACATTGATAAATTGACAACAGTGGGGACATGCTCCGCTACCAGGGAGAATGAGGCTACTAGGACACAAGGCCCACTCTCAGCTCGCATTTGGAGTTTCCCCCATTTTAACTTTTCAGAGTTAGTGCTACTAGAGGACTGGCAATGCATCATGGGAATACGCTTTTTGAGCAAATCATTCAAGAAAGAACATTACTTTGATACCTGTTGTTTCAAAGTAATGTGGTGAAATGGTGGAAAGAAAAAAAAGACTGAAATGAAGGAAGGAAGAGAAAAAATGCATCCAATACTTTGTCAGTGAATTCTTGCTCAGCAAAGCATCTGTGAGAAATTAGAGAGGCACAGGGGCGAGCCCTTATGGTTCAACACCAGATAATCTCCTCTGTGAAACTTCAACACGCTGGGGATGTAATTCACTTTGGTGATTTTTACCTTACAATAAATGGAAACAGAAGCACCAGCACCCTTCAATATGAACCCCGAGTAGCAAAAGGTCATGGAACAGGATAGTCCCATGACTGACCACCAAAAATGACCACATATTTTCATTACTGAAGGAACAATGGTGATGCAACAACAAGCACTCGGATACGCACGCACGCGCACGAACACACGCAGAGAAACATGCCACAGACGCAAAGCCCGAATACAGCTCATTAGCGACTTCACACACTGATCAGCATCCACCTTTACACCCTCAAACCTGCGGGGGAGATGGGAGATGGGGAATGAGAGAGGGATGGGGGAGTGAGAGAGAGGGGGGGGAAGGATAAAGGACAGGAAAGAGAACATGTGTGTTCCTGTTTACATAAGTCACATGTTCAGCATCTCTCACACCGCTGTGCCTGTGTAAAGGAGCTCCTTGATTCTCACCTAATAGGCATCATTTTGATTTTGTTGTGAGTGTGTGTATGTTTTTCATCCCCCTTCTTGCCTCAGCTGGGCCTCTTTAAAAGCAACCCTTGGCAGATCACCCTGTCGTCTGTTTCTGCCTTACTGTGCTTTTGGGTTTCTAAATAATCAGCATCGGTCTAATTAGCTTTGGCACTCAAATCTTGCGCCGAAGGAGAAAAGACCAATTTAAGGACCTTAAAAATGCCTTCGCCCTTTTTAAAGAACCAATTAGCTTGAATATTCAACCATGTAGCCTGGTATTGCTTGGCATCTGTGTCACTTCTCAGAAAAGCAACCAATTATTTACAATTACAGCAAGTACTCTCAGCATTACGTGGGCCGAGCCCAGCCACTCCTTTCATCTGCTGTTGTTGTTGAGGATCTGTGTGCTTCTGTCTCGCTTTTCATTTAGGAAAAGATCCAGTTGCCATCCAGTATTCCATTTTTCTGTTCAGGAGCCTTGTGTCCCGGTTTAATCTACCCCCTTACATCCGATTTTTGGAGTGTAGTTAGCTAGGTGCTGCAAGAGTGTGTGTGTGTGTGTGTGTGTGTGTGTGAGCTTGGCTTTAAATACCAGAGGGTTCCTTTTACTGCTGAACAATTGTAACTTTCTGAGTTTGCTGAGAAAAGGGAAACAAATTCTAAATTACCACATAAAACACATCACCATTTGCGTTTCTGTGTGTGTGTGTTTGTAAACAGAGGTGAGGGCAGAGCCCAGAGTCATTCTTTGCACAGCCTGGCACGGAACGACATCCACCTCGAACATGTGGCCTCTAATGTGATTCATTTTTAATCATAACCCAACCTGTCTGAAAGGCCTGCTCCAGCTGGCGGTGGCATTTAGAAGAATGAAGAAATATGGAAGAATCAATTAAATCTTCACAGTCTCCTCCAGAATTTTCAGCTAATGGGGTAATTTTCTCTCAATGGTGTTTGATGGCTGTAGCCTTGCAAACAGATGTTAATGCATTTTAGCTCAAGCGTACAGCACTTAAGCGTGGTGTCAACATCACTGTTTTGTCACATTAGCTTCGGTCACCACCGGTCTTTACGAGACCAAATTTCATAAAACATGGCTAACTGCTGTAGTTTTAAGCAAGTTCTTCAGGTAGTCCAGTATCCCTCCAAAATCACAGCTTTCAGAGAAACCGGCTAAACTCACAGGCAGATGCCAACATCTGTTAGCACAACATAAATCACTCCAATCATACTCATTCCGGTTTAGTTTTGAATGTTTCCAATGCCTGCAATTGTGCTGATTGCCTCCAATTACTTTAGATGAGGTAAAAAATGTAAAGCTTCAGAACCAATGCTGGACTCCCATAGCTTACTCCCTTTGAAATGTCAACTAGACACAAACCAAGAGAGAGAGGAAAGTGTTGAAAAATCTCTTTTCATCTACCTTTTTCCTCCCGTATTCTCCTGATTTCCCAGAAGCCTCGGCTGCACTGAAAAGCGAACGCTAGTAACACTAGCACCCCCTCCACACCCCAACACACACACACAACTCACCCATCCCAAATTGGGTTGTTTTGAGAGCCTGGTCCCCTGCAATTATTCCACATCTGTAATAGTTTACCTGGGTTACTCGAGCAATTACCTCGGGTCCTGCAGCCTCGTGGCGATCAGATCCAGATGTCTCCGCGTTCCTAGCTGCGCGAGCGAGAGCAGCTGAGCTTCATCGCATGAGCCTCAGTTATCATCAGGGACTTTACTAGGCACAATCTGCACCTCTCTCCCTCTCTCTCTCTCCTTCTCTCTCTTTCGTGTGATTGATGAGGAAAACAATAAAAACACTTATTGGGTGTTGTTGTCGATTCTGTGGTAGCCTGCAAGGATTGAGACAAGAACTTTCCTAGTCAGGGTCATGTTTCTGTAGCCTGCTGAGGATCCAGGTGCGAATGAGCAAACGAGGTGTGTGTGTGTGTGTGTGTGTGTGTGTGTGTGTGTGTGTGTGTGTGTGTGTGTGAATGATTAAACATGTGCCTTCATGTTGGTTCAGTCTTTGCAGGAAAGGGTGTGATAACAGAAGAGACACAGAGTTAATTAAATCAATTAAAAGCCCAAACATGATTAAAGCAGAGTGTCGGGACAGGAAGGCAAGAGGTGTTGGTGGAGAAGAAAGGTCAAAGGTGAAGCAGAGGGTAAGAACCCCAACATCCCCCAACCCTCCATGAAAGAAAACTGTTTAAGAACAATCCAAACACAGATTTATCTCTCTGTTGAAGGATGGTATCTCTTTTACTTGGCACTGTAATTTGAATCGAGGTCATCAATACCAGAGAAAGAAGGAAGGAAGGACAGTGATTGAAAATTGGGACATTAATCCAAAGGAGAGCTGCCACCATAGGACTGCTCCATAAATGAAAGGGACAGACGAGGGACTGAGCTGAAGCAGCCAGTCGCTTTGCTTCCCCTAAAAGAACAACCCCTCCTTTCCGCAGGTTAGTCTAAAAAACATGTAACGAAAGTTCCTCGACAGACCCACAGTCGCCGTAAGATTATTCTTACCCGAGAGAAAGGAGTGCAGTGCCTCACTTTCTGATGGTTGGTCCTTGTGTAACAATGTTTAAAAAGCAAATAAACAAACAAAAATCAAGCAGGAACCTCCCTCCTTCATCTTTGTAAACTGTGGCATTTTCTGGGCTTAAACCATTCAAAACAGAGCGACGACAAAAACGAAGTCCATGACTCAAGTCACAAGAATGAACCCAAGAAAGAGAGCCTTTGTTATGGCTTCAGAATGCTTTGTCCTCCTTAGAGACCAAACACAAAGACGGTAATTCACATCCTATTCTTATGGACTGGCACACACGGTCTAAACTACTGAAAGCTCAACTTGAGGAAGGCCTAAGGAAGACCCACAACTCAAATCTCAACTCATCTCTCTCTCTCTTTCTCTCTCTCTCTCTCTCTCTCTCTTCCCACCCCACACTGTTTACATCTACATCTCTTTAACCAAACAGATTAATCATTGCATGTTTGAGATTCCGACAGGTCCATTTTGCCATAAGCTTGTACCAATTGCAGGCTTCCGCCTTTATCTTCCTGAAATGGCCCCGGTATCCTTAACTCGCAATGGAAATAAATCATTGACATTATCTCAGGGTTTGAAATACAATTCAGGTCATGGGGAAAGATAACGTGTTTACATGGGGGGGGGACAGAATTGGCAGATGGATTTTGGTATCTTGCCTGCAGAAATAGGGGATAAAATAAAAAAAATCTGGACTCAACTTTATGTAACGGTAGAGGTAGTGATGATTACTTTTGTTGATGCACTTTGGTTGGCTAAGACAGTTGTTGATTTGTTTTTGTTTGTCCAGGCCATCTGTGTGGTGATCTACCGGTGAGGTATCCAGTCACCTTCAAGATGACATCGTACTCACTGGGCGTATGCCGGAGTCAGTCATGAGAGGCCTGAGACCAGTGTCCCAGTAAAGGGCAGCGCTGCCATATAAATCCCTCTTGTCAAAAATGCATAAACACATCCCTCTTAGCTCAACACAGCAGAGATGATGCATCTCTGGGACAAAAATATTTAACTATTTACCTACTTGTGAGTGGTTTTACAGACATCTGATTTTACAAGATTATCACTCAAAATATTTTAATAATCAAATATAACATCAGCCTTGGGTATTCAATGGTAAATGGCTGTGCCAAAGAAAATCAAACCATCAGCCAGACAAAAGCAGCCCTGAAAAAGTGGAGAAAAAAAAATCACAATCATCTCCATTACTGCCAAAACATTTGCTATTTCTGGGTGATTGCCTTCAGTTGCAATCAAAGTGTGATTAGTGTTGCAGGCTTAAGAGAAGATGTGGTATGTCCCGCAGGTCACCTTGGTTCTGTCTGCTATTGTAGGTAACAATATGCTGTTTTTTTTAACAATTAGTGGCAGAAATGCTGATCACAGTAGATGAATACAACTATTTCGATAAACTGCAAAAGGTGTATGTAAAATCTACAGATCAGAGAATGATAGTCTCCACATTAGTAATGGTACATTTGTATTTTTGTTTTTGTTTTACGGTTTGGCATTACAGATCTTCATTAGAAATGTTGGTGTCCATGCATGCTCACAGGGTCTATGTATGTCCATATTGTACTGTAGATGGAGGAAATTATGTCTTGGGCAGACATGCTTAGGGACAGGGTGCATCTCTTCCAGAAAAAAATCATTAAAATCTACCCACAATCAAAACCCCTCTGAAAGCAACCCCCACCCTCACCCCCAAACACAATGCACCCCACCACCCCCCTGCCCTTCCTCCCTAGCCCCCTACCCCTACTCTTCTTATCCATTGGGGTCAGGGCATCGGGCCATGGCCGACATGCTGTTGAACAATTCTTTCCCAGCAGTGAACATGTTATTGGACAACAGAGACTAATCTGCCAGTGACTAGCCTGACCCTGATTCATTTAAATAAACGCTAGAAGAGCGCTCCTGGGCACAGGCCCTGTTCATTTACTGCGTTATTTAAAACGACAAGGAAGGGAGAGAGGGAGAGACAGGAAAGAAAGAGGAAAATGTCTACAGAGGCCAACTCAATAAACCCTCACTTACAACAACTGAGTGATGCAGTTTTTGTCCGTGCATTTTTATCCTGTTATCCTTTTTTTTATGTCCTTTGCTGTTTTTTACCCCTTTCTCAGACCTCTCTTCTCTGTTGCTATTTGGCACTTGATGTAAGAGTATTGAGCCTGCTAACAGTGGTATGACTGGCAACTGGTGTGGTGTGACAGCAAGGTGCTGGTTCTAATTAGGCCCAAAGTGTCATCCGTCTCCCCAGAAGTCTAGGGTAAAGTGTCACCAGCAATATCCATGAGAACTTTTGGTCCTAGTTTCACCCGACTACAAATGAAAACTAGGACAATATGCTCTGAGTATCAGTAATCAGCCTATTGTGTTACTACTGGTCCTGTCCATCAGTTTTGAGAGTACTACAGCTTTAGAGAATATTTAATAAACTACGACACATATCAACCCTGTTGTGGTCGTGACCTCCAAATGTTTCAGAGTTTTAGCTTCCTTTCCCCCATTAGGCTTTTTGTGTCCAAGTGGGAGAAAGGCGGAGGTCTTGAAACATTTTTAGAATGAGTGGGATGTTTCTTGCGTGTTTTGTGTTCCTGACGATGACAGAATAAGCTTTGAGGCCTCCATTCATAGAACAGGTGGCAGCAGAGCTAGGAAACGGAGCGTGACAACAGCGCTTGTTTGTGTGTGTATGTGTGTGTGTGTGTGTGTGTGCTTGTGTGAATTGGACAGGGATGTCTCCTTTTCATTCGCTGCAGACAGAAAGGCCATCTCGCTCAGACACATCAATCCATTAGTGGGGTCATGAGTTGAGCAAAACAAGCAGCAGAAGAACTTTAAGCACTGCCGTTCCTAACGTTGTTGGATTCACACAATCAAACAGCGAAACAAAACCCTTTCCCCACCATGCAGCTCTTTATCATGTCTGGTTGAACTGGGATCAGAAGCAAATATGGCAACTTTAGAGCTTATGTCAGAGCTTCTTGAGCTAACAACTGATGTAGAATCAGAGCTGTACATGGATCATGGCCATCAGTTCTAAGCCAGGCCTTAAATGGCTACTCCAATGGCATCTTAGCTTTGTGAGTATGCTGTGTGTGACACAAAGACCCTCACATTACACATAAATGACCCTTTTTGCTCCAAAATAACAAAAAGAGAGATTTCTCTCCATTAGTGCTTTATGGCACAATGCATATATGATTAGCATATTGAGGCAGAGTGGCACATTAACACATGGGAGCGGCAGTCTCTAATTTTTCCATCCCCATGAAGCAGAGGGGGGGGGGGGGGGGGGGGTACAGAATAAATCTCGTCCAGCAGCACAGATGGGATCATCAAGGATCTGCTAATGCTCACATGTATTTTGATTTCCCTGCTCTCCCCCCTGTATAACGTAGACTTTAATAAAGTCTTAATTTCCTAACTACATCATTATTATCTTTTGATACGGAGGTGCCATCTGGCAGACGCTCAAGCGAGCGGGAGATAAGACTTCATAATGAGCGCGTGGTTGACTCTTCCCTGCTCCCCGGGTTGTGTAACATGGACGGACTTCTGCGATTAGCGCAGTGCAAAACACTAGAGGTGCTCACCCAACATGGTATGTCTGTGTATGACAGTCTCTTCTCTGTACGCTCACTGAACCTTAAACTAGGCCTGCCTGACCAATGCATTACACACAAACACACACACACACACACACATATATATATATAGAAAAGAAAACCACACTGGGCTACGTTTGAATACCAGGCCTTCTTCTAAGGCCCACCGTGGTTTGTTTTCCTATACACTGGTTTCCACACTTGTGATTAGAAATGGCTTGATTCGATTCATAGCAACCTCTAGGGAAGATTATTTTCGAAATGGAAGATTTATCAGCCACCCATCTGTATGAGATTATTGTGATTTCTTCCTACATTAAATCACATCTGATACCGATAGGCTACATTAGAGGGTGCAGTATCTTGCAACTGCACACACACACACACTGGTGTGAGATCAGGGCCTCATTTCCCAAAACCACTGTGGTGCTGAGATCAACATTACATGATAGAGAGAACATCATTTTGAATACTCACTCTCGCTCTCTCTCTCTCCGTGTTGTGATAAAATGAGAAATAAGGCTTAGCTCTGTTGAAAACCAACACCGCTAGCCTCCCCCAAGCAATGCAGAGATTCAACCTGGTAGTGAACTGGTAGTTAAGTAGCATAGCAAAGTTGAAGTTCCGCAATCAGGCCTCACATGTTTAACCCAGCCGTACGTTATTTAATGCTAGTTTACAGGATAACATTGCTCTTAGGTCAGCAGATTGATACATTTGTGCATGTAGGCTCCTGAGGGAAGCTCATTTTTACCTCTCACCGCCACCTGTCGGGCTGCGTTTCTACTAGTCTGGGCCTCTGCCTGCCAGTGTCTCTGCTTCGGTGTGATCGGAAGGCACACTCACAAGACGGCGAGGGCTTTGTGCTTTCATCAACTTCCCTTAATTAAATCTAACCCTTTCTCCAGGCACTTCCGTGATCTTTGCAAATACGGAGGGAAGACACACAAAAAAAAGAAAGAAAGAAACGACGAAAAGTGAGCACACCTAATTAAAGAAGTTGCTGTTAAAACAAGCCGACGACAAGCTCACTCTCTCTATTCCCTCTCGCCCGAGATGCCAGAGCTGGCACTTCTCCTGTCATGTACCAGAACGTCCTCTCATTCTTTCCCCTCTTCTTCTCTCTCTCTCTCTCTCTCTCTCTTTCCTCCTCCACCTTTCGTTTCCAGTCAGTTCATGCTGGAAATTATATGTCATTAGTAAATTACACAGGTGCCAGAATGAGTTTATCATCTGGAGTATGTAAATCTGGGTAATAACCTGGGGAGGCGCTTATAAAAGTGTCCTATCTCTTAAGCCAAATGAACACACCACACTGATAGGAGATTACTCTGCACTGCTGCAGCATACCCCCCCTGGCTAGAAACTGCTTTACCATGCTCTCTTTCTCTCTCTCTTTCTCCTTCTCTCTCTCTCTCACTCACACTCACACTCACTCACTTACTTCCTTCCCTGCTCACTCTTGTTTTTCTTCTTCTTCTTTTTTCCTAATCTTTCTGCAACCCTAACGAGGAGGAGCATGAAAGACAAACAGAGGAGAAGAAAGAAGTGTGGATGTGTGTGTTATGGGTAAGGGTGTGTACTGAGGAAGATGCCACTGTCCTTAACACTGTAGCTACATAGATTGTTAAAGAAGCCGTGACTCCACCTCCTTACTGTGCCAGAGAATTAATGTGACTGTTTATTCTTCAGTGATATGAAAAACAGACAGATGAAAAAAATGTGGTTCACTTTGCAGCAGCAGTGGCTTTTGAAATGTTGTGATCTGTTAGGAGGGCTTTGTTCCTGAAGTTTGATATTGCATCAGTTGTGGATTGTGTTATGTTCCTCAATCAACAGACCCTTGATCTGTCAAATGGGTGAGATCATGTGTGCTCTAAGAGTGAGCCTGATGAATGGGCAGAAAGCAAAGGCTTAAGGTCAAGAAGCCTGAAAAGGTTGGGAACCGTTTCACAGCATCAGTGTTCTCCCCACTCACACACTGACATGGCAAAAAAAAATGCCTCCTCACAATTTGCACTCAACATCCTTTTTTATCAAGACAACAGTACGGCTTCCATCACCTCCACTGCCAAGACAAGTATCAGCCACCATGATCAAACTCAACAACACTTTTCTAGGAACTGACTCAACATGTATACATGGCTCCTCAGACAACCCCCGACATGGTCATCCAAGGCAACCTTGAACGACGACAACAGTCACTTAGTAACACTGTGGTGACAAGTGGGGGCCCACTCTGTCGTCTGGTTAAAATTCGAATGCTAATGCTTCAGGAAGTGCCTGACCGTCCGTCCTCGCCCTCTCCCCTCCCTGCCATCAGCGACTGAGCACCGCCATCGCCATTACCCCTGTTTATATGCGGAGATAACGTCGGAACTATTCCCACGGAGGAAGTGCGAACAGATTATGAGTGGCTTTTAAAGGCCTGTCGGTCGGCATGCAAATGGGTGTGTGTGTGTGTATGTGTGTAACTTAAACAGGCCCTGTCAGTCTAATCAATGTTTTATGGAGTGTCCTTGCGGGTCCCGTCTCGTTGTGTTACTGTGCGGAACAAAAACGAGCCAATGAGCGGCCATTCAGAATGTCAATAGGGAAAAATCAGTGGTGATTCAATAAACCTTATTGGCCTGATAACACAAGACGAGACAGGCTGAAATCTCCTCATTACAGAGAAAAAGGTAATTTACATGAGAATTTACATGACAATGGCCTGGACGGATGCTCACAATAGGCTCTAGCTCAAGAGTTCAAGTTCTTTTCAGATCTGAACATGTAAGGCTGTAAATAAAATAATAGCCTTGTTTGTTGACAATGAATGCAAACAAGATCCTTCTCAATTGTGTGTGGACACCCATCTCTTTGTCATTCTCTCAGGGCTCGCTGTTTCTCTTGCCAGTTTTTGTATGTTTGTCTGCGAGATCTCACAGGCGGGTCTCGTGAGTCGAGAGCTCATTTGATCGCTGGGTGAGAGCGCCCGATAGCTGGTGCCAGGCCAGGCCCTGGCACCAGCAGGAGCGTGGGCAAGTTAATGATGACAGGTTGACCATGTGGAGGTGCCCTGTACCCCGAGGGGCTGTGGAGGATTGGCTAGCCCATTAGCCAAAGCCCTCAGGCTAGTACTGCTCCACAAAAGAGACCAGGCCAGCCAACCCCAACAAAAAAAAAAACACCCTACATGCACACAGTTCGTCATTTTAACACACTCGTGAAGTCAGTGATACAGAGTAGGGGAGGTAGAAAGTGTGTGGCTGTCTGTGTGTGTGTGTGTGTGTGTCTAGGTGGGGTGACAATTCTAAAGACAAGGACATACTTACTTCGGAGCCAGACAGAGGACTGTGGCATTGTGCCCCCCTTCTCTTCACTTTCTGTCGCTCTTTCCTGTCTCCCTCTTTTTCCTGTCTCCCTCTCTTTTCTGTCTTTTGCACACAGACAAGGCCTGACTTGTGCAGCACTTTGCGATTTCAACAACCAGAGACATTAATGCTGACTGTGTTTAGGAAATACACACTCGTTTTTTTGTTGCCTACATTGTGCAAAAGCACAGACGCTCGCACGCACGCAGATACACACACACACACACATGCACACACCCATGTACACACCGTCCCGCACATCCACACACACAATGAGGAATGAGTACAGCGTTGACATACAGTAATCCCTTAATTGAAGGCAGATATGCACCACCCCTGTGGGAAGAGAGAGCGAGAGAGAAGAGAGAGGGAGAGAGGGAATGAGGGAGGGTGAGGAGAATGACCCTGAGGACTGTGAGATGATACAGAGGGGAATGGAGGGGTGATGGGGCTGCTGCCTGATGGGACCCACATCTGTAACTGGATCCGTGTAGAGGAGCTAAGACTCACTCAGGATATTTTGAACCTTGTCAACAAATCCCATCCTCTCTCTCGAAACAAGCAAAGCTCTCTCTCTCTGTCTCACTCTCTTTCTCACACACATACGGACACAACACATGGACACACCTCCTTTCACTTTACGTAAGGTGTTGCCAACAACACATGGGGCCCTATCTTGCACCCAGCGCAATTGACATTGTCACCGACGCATGTATCATTCCTATCTTGCACCCGGTGCACAGCGGGATTTTCCCTCCAGAAGCGCGCGTCAAAAGGAACTTGCGCCGAAATGGGCGGAAGTGGGCGCAAGTTCTCAGGTGCAAGTGGTATTTTGCAGTTTCAAAACGACATTGCGCCGTTGACCAGAAAAAACCTAGTCTAATGTCAGAGGCACATTGTGTAGAGTCTGTGGCGCATATTCAGACGCTATTTTAAGGACGCGTGCTTGGCCGCACAGTAGGCTACACTTTACTTCTCTACACGAGAGATTTACACCATTTTTTTGGCAAGCCATATATAATTACAAGGAAAATAAAGTATTTACCACATGAGGAAATCATTGTGATATCCATATCCAAGACATTTTAAAAATAGGCATACATCTAGCGTACACATTGACCCAAATGATTCAGGTTAATTGTAATGGCGGTTCTGATGTCTGCCATCTCCTGGCAGATGAGCTGGGGACAGACGTACACTGTCCCTATCACAGTCTGCAATAAGTTCGGCTATACATGCAGTTACGTCAGGTCTAGTCCGACATGCTGGGGAATTCATAAAATTTCCCGTAACACCCGACAGCCAAGAGAGGGCTTAGCAGGCGTTCTGGGAGAAGTATGGGTTCCCTGGCGTCCTTGGCGCTATAGACTGCACCCATATTCACATACGTGCCCCCCCAGTGTTTTACATGGATGTGTCAATGACATAAATGAGGATAGATTAGAGGACTTTAGAAGACGTGAGGTTGAACTGCATGTGCCGAGGGGTGCAATATTATTACCATGCATACATAACCTAGTGATTCAGTGAGGGTGAACCCAAAACATCGGAAAGTATGTTTTTGTGACTTTTATTTATTTATGTTGCCACCAAAAAACGAATGCTAGTAACTGAAAAAATACAAACGAGAAAGGAAGAGTAGAAACATTTCTCCAAACAAGCATGGGAAAATATTGCCGTGATTGTTTCTGGTAACACACGTTCTGGTGGCCTCACTGTCTTCCTCCAGGTAATTCCGCCATTTAATAACAAGCCGCTATGGAATATGCGCTCTTCGCTCTTAAAGGGAATGTGAGATGACGCTCTGATTGGTTTATTGCATATTTCGCCCAAACCACACCTATGGCTGAGTAACCTCCTTTGGACCAACCCATTTGACATTTGCGCCGGGCGCAAGTGTGTTTTTTCCGCCGTTATAATAGCAAATGCGCCATAGAGCCGCCCACACAGCTACTTGCGTTTGGCGCTGTCCTACTTGCGTTTCTGATCGTTAAAATAGGGCCCATGGTGTGCAACGCAAACATACAACCACCCTCTCAAACAAATTCAAGATCATTCATAATGTCTTCTGAGTTTGTGTGGATGGAGTTCCTCTTAGAAAAATATGTGAATAGATGCAGGTGAAAAAGGCTGTTGTTTCTGTCACCAGCGGCCTGAATCCCATTAAACAGCAAGTAGTAAGTATAATGGCTTAGTGATTCGGTCTCTTAGATTGCACTCTGCTCTAAGTACTACTTGTTAAATAGCACCATACACAAAGAAATCGGCTAAGTGATTGCTCAAGGCCACTCATAAGTGTTTTAAAGGAACTGAAAACCACAGCATTGAACTTGCAATAATGGGCCAGCATCAAGCCATATGAGATCTGTTTTAGCTTGCATGTGTGTGTGCGTGTCTGTGTGTATATCAGGGTGGGTCTGCTGTGGATGTAATAGTCTATAGTCTTCCATTATAGATGCAAATGAAATGAATAATCTCTTGAGACCAAGGGAAAAGATTCAGTTTGGCTTTAAGGTGGGACTGACAACCTCAGTATAATAAAATGCACAGTTTGTCCGAAACAGCAGTGTATAGTGCAGCGCAGACAATGAAATTCAGTAAAACACAAACATACTTGTAACACAAAGAGCACATGGTTAGCTAAAAACACAGGATCAGTGTCTCTCTCCGGGGAGGTCTTCGTTAACACGTGCATGAGGCTGCTTACAAACTGTGAGGATCGCCACACCAGTGATTGATTTGTTACACATTTTCGTCTATGTCAGCATCCGCCTTACTATGGCAGAACATTCATTAGTGCCGTGTGGAAACATTTTCAGTTTCTCAACTGGAGTTAAATCAATTCTTAGCTGCTGATTTCTAAAGCCTTCCCCGAATATTTCTGCGATTCCTTACTTGAAAGGAGCAGGTTAGACCAACACAAAGGAGCCCTGTCAGAGGATTATGAAGATGAAATAGTCAAAAGCATTATCATGACAGCTGGAGATTCAAATTCCTTTACTGAGGCGCATGTACATTTTCTCGAACGCAAACACATTTAAGTACTTTCCCCGGAGCCAATTAAATCAGATACCAGATTACCAAATTACCATATTTATTAACCTCACAGGTTAGCCTTTTTTGTCATTTAAAATTACTGTTGGAAAGACCTATTAAAATAGGGTCATTTAAAGAGCAAAAAAAAAAAAAAGAGGGGAAAATAATCAGGTAATGTCACTTCAGATCTACCTTTGGATTCACTTTAAAGCTGGCGTTGTGATTTACATGTGCTTAGAGAGGCATGGAGAATGATCTGGATTAGGCCCTCGCTGGAGGAAGGGGAGGGGAAGGGGAATGAAGAACAGCCCTGGTCCGTTCCAGTGTTAGTTGCTTAGGAACCCTAAGGGTGGTTTATGATAAAGTACACATATCCCGGAGCCAATGTTTGAAGAACATAAATGCAAGTGACATTTTTATGAGGATTCCCTCAGTGAAGATATACTACAGCCTCATACCTTCATTGCAATCATTTTTGGACTCAAATGTAGTTACTCCAACACCTGCACACACACTTGCACTACACATCAGTGGTGCACTGTGCCGCCTTGTGATATATACAAACACTGATGGTACTGAGTAGTCGCTATAAACATACACATTTATGCAAGCATATATCATATATGAGGCTTAAAAATGCCCTGAAGTTGAAACGAATTCCAGCAACGGACTCAATCCTAATCGTTGTCTGACTGAATTTCACTTCATTACATTGGTAATGACGAAGTTTCACACAAATGGATATCTGTGCAGTGGGTTTCTGACAGTGACAATTTTTAAATCCTTCTCTCTCTATCTCAGATCAATCCTCGGCATGTAAGCAGTCATCCTACTTCTGAGTTTGTGTGTGTGTGCGCGTGTGTGTGTGTGTGTGTGTGTGTGTGTGTGTTTTATGTGTGTGTCAGTGTTTGAGGGGGTTGCGTACATATATATATCAAAAGGACATTAACCTTTACCGCTAATGCAAAAAGATGGAACCTCAATTAACAAGAGTAAATAATCCTTGTAATTGCCCCGCACCCTCACTCATCTGGCATAAAACCTAATTAAATGGACCGTCTCAACATAAAAATGGTAGCTAATTGAAAAACTTTAGGCAAAGACTCGGGGGAGGGATGGTCTTCCAGAGATTCCATCTCACTATCATATCTTTTGTTTCTGGACTGTCTAATTAAAATATATACATCATAAATATTCTTTCCTCAACACACTAAAGGGCGCCTTATTCATAGTGTGTGTGTGTGTGTGTGTGTGTGTGTGTGTGTGTGTGTGTGTGTGCCGTCTCCTCCTTTGTCTCTCCTCTGCTAGCTTGTTCTTTCACGATGGACACCATTATGTGCATACAGGCCATAACTCTGCTTTTATGTTTTTGATGAAGAGTGGTCAGCTGCTCAGTCTCGTAGGAGGCCATCCCGTGCATCACTTAGATCAACCTGAAGTGTCCACAGGACGCAGAGTCCACTCAGGACCACCTCAAGGGGACAAGACTGTCATGGCAGTTTGGCTTTCCTCTTCTCAATTCTGTATCGGGATTTTATAGAAATGTTTTATATAAAACCCTTGACGTAGCAATGTGTTAGCATCAATGTGTGCATTGATAAGTGCCCAGTATCGGTCTTGGGAACAGGTCTGCTACAGACAAAGCACCGTTGCACCAGACCTGTCTGTTAAAAAACTATCTGTGAGGAGGTGTGGGGAAAAAAAGAAAGAGAGAAAAAAAGATTTGTGTTTGCACTCAACACAATGGTCAGTGTCAACAAATGACAGTAGACCAGAGGCGCTGGTGGTGAAGGACAGTCAGTAATATTCATTTGTGTGATCCCTCTTCATTCCGTCATCCAGCCTTAGTGACAACACTGAGCTCCAGTCACCTTCCAATCCATCAGCACTTTAACACACAACACAACGCATGCACACACACAACTACTCGCAGCCCCCCCCCCCCCCCCCCCCCCCTTCAATTTTACCTCTGTTTCTATAAACACAGAAAATAATGTCACAAAAATCTCAGCATCCATGAACCCACAGCATCGCTTATGATTTCAAGGCCAACCCGGTGCTGGGGCTTCGGTTGGCATGGCCTTCGGTGGGTGCGCGGGTGGATGTGATTTCTTTATTATTATGATGTGCACACTAATGCATTAATTTCCCCTCATTGTTTGCGAGGAGCTGCGGCAATATCCTAGTGAAGCCGGCGTGACATTGGAGACCCCCGTGGAAGATTGCAGCAAAACAAAGAGCCTTTCATTTCCACCACTGCTACGGGGCATCGGGGCAAGCTGAAGAGGAACCAGCCAGGATGCCAGGCAGGATTGGAGGGGGGAGTCGTGGAGCGGGAGGGGTGGCACCCATGGGCATCCATATCCAACAATCCCCCACCACCATTCTGCCCTGCCCCTGATCCATGGAACATGACCTAAGTGCAGTGAGTGGGGGGATCCACTTTAATCTGGGACCCTGACTGTAACTGAATGTGACATTGTTCTAGAAACAGCCCATAGGTATGTATGTATTATTAAACTCTAAATTGTCTAAATCATATCCTCCTGTTGTATCCTGTGTCCTCTGGTCAATTCACTGAATGCTGAAAACCTGTCCAACCTGAGTCTGGACTAATACCTGAACTCTGCGCAACCCCACAAGAAAGGCCACTTACCCGAAAACAGCTTTTTTGTTGTTGTTTACTTGTGTGTATGTATGTGTGTATTTATACGTTTGTGTGATTATGTGTGTGTGTGTATGTGTGTGAGAGAGAGTGAAAGAGAGAAAACAAGAAAGAGAGAGAGGGAGAAAGAGAGAGCGGAGCAGAGAGAGTTTTCCAACAGATATTAACATTTCACTCGTGGCAAGCAGCACTAATGTGGATTGGTATTTTTATTATGAGGCTGCCTGCAGCCACTCCAAGCTGTATCTCAGGCTCCTAAATTGAGCTGTAAATTCTGAGAGCATCCGACACCCGCGCCTGCAGGGGCTTACATCAGAATGTTAACAAGATGACGACGACCAACCACGCTATCGTCTCCTGTGTGAGACCAAAACAAAAAACACACATCATACTGTAGATCTGGTCAGGAAACTCCGCCCCGCCTTTACAGCTCAAGAACAGACACATAACACCCTGAATGATGTTATTTTTTTCACCCTTTTTTAATAGAGTGTCTCATTTAAGAATGAAAGAAGCAATTTAGTTGGGATTTACGGCTGTTTTACCTACCTGATCGGCACAGATTTGCTAATTATTCATGGGGCTAAACTGTCATTCGTCATGCGGCCTCGTGTGAATTTGGTGCGAATAAAGGCATTCTGCATAGTTTATCAAGTAAACAGCCCTTTATCTGCCAGAATAATATGCCATATCCATGCATATGTATCTATTCCAAGTTTAATCAAAGGGGAGATTACCACCGCCGCACAATGCAATCTAGTTTTCTCCCCCACAATGGGGCTGTAAAACTCGACAGTAGTAGCAGCAAACAGGACAGCAAGCATGCAAATCATTTCCCTGCAGTACATCACTCTGAAAACTCTGTGAACCTGCCAAACTGATTCTGCTCCAAACATGGGCAGAAATGTACGGTTACGTTTTCACGTGAGACTTTGATAATTGTGTGTGTCTTTAAAGTCCTGAATCTTCCAATGGGGTAACTGACAGCCAACAATTGTCATGAAAGATGTGATTTATTTGTTGGGGGTATATTCAATCCATTTCACCACAACTAGGCCCCAAGGTAAGTTTGACCAACATGATCCAAAAAAATCCACATTTTCACTCAACTTAAGAGGGCCCACACTGTGAACAATTGGGCTCCTGACCTTTGCCTTGTGTCGGCAGTGTGTCTTCATCCTGGGTGTGGCGCCAAAATGGCGTCTCATTTCCCCTGATACTCTATAACCCAGCGACAGCAGTGAATGAGTCACAGACAGCATTATCTCCAGCCCCAACAGCCACCCGCTGCAACTGCGGCC